>NC_060287.1:40556412-40729112 GCF_021613505.1 Equus quagga | reverse complement strand
GGGGGGGGGGGGGGGGGGGGGGGGAACGGTGGAGCAGCAGGAGGGCTGGGGGCCAGGGCTGAGGTGGTGGTCTCAGGTAGGAAAGAGGAGAGCCTGCCTGGGGTCGCAGAATGTGGCAGATGGGGCGGCTAGGGAGGATGGGACATGGGCCAGCCAGGCCCAGGACGTACAGGAGGCGGGTGCGTGAGGACAGCCCCTCCTGGGGGAATGGGTGGGTGGGTGGGGAAACCCCAGGAGGGCTGGGTCCCTGGAAGACTGGCCCCGCTGGAGGTGCCATCATCGAAGGATTTCCTGGTCTGTGGGTGTGGGGAGGAGGGGAGCGAGGGGCCACAGCAGGGTCAGTATCCGACTGGGAGCAGGGCCCAGCCAGTGTGTGGCTGGTGTGGACCCAGCCTAGGATGGGTCCCTGGGAGGCCAAAGGCATCAAGGACTTTTTTGTTAATGAGAAAAAGTCTTTTTACGCCTTTTAGAAAACCTGATTGTTTTATTACAAATATAATTTGAGTTTATTAAACACAATATAGTGCATATATACCAACACAGACCTTCATAAATGGTGTAAATGTTGACCCTTTGATGAAACAAACTGCTAAATAACTTTACCCAACAGTCTCTATTGGACGCCTGCACATCCTAAATCCTGTTCCAATTGATAAGTATTGTCACAATTTCTCTTGTAAAGATTTTCTAACTTTAAGCCATTAGAATTTTATAGAATTTATAGCATTCAGTCTCTCTGCTCAGACCTTCCTTTCAGTAGTGAATAAATAGCACAGTTAACAGCATTTGGGGAGCCCAATATTTAAAACAGATTGTCTTTTTTATAAAGCAGACATTTATAAAATTCCGTATTTTACTGTTTTTTCCAATTTTGGTTTTTATACTTGACTGTAACAGGCAGGTTGGGTGGCCCTGTTTCCTGGGTGGTCTGATGCACATGGCAGGGCACCCCCTTGCACATGCCAATGGACAGGGATGACCTTACCTTCTGCCATTCGGCCTCCGTGCTGTGTGTGAACCCCAGCAAGTGACAGAGCCCATGTGTGGCAGTCACCTGTCAGAACAATTAAAAGCCACCTCAGGGGCTAATATGACCAAGCTGTGAGCCCAGGGAGGGGAGGAGGAGGCAGGGAGAGCTCAGCTTACACCGTGGAGGCTAGAAGCCTCCTCCCTGCCCGGGCAGGACTGTGGGAGCAGGTGGCAGCAGCACCGAGGGTGTGGGCAGGGGGTGAGGACACAGGGGTGCAGTCAGGGGGCAGCAGGTAGGCCAGGGCCCTGTCACGGGATGTGAAGATCAGGGTCTCCCCTGGGGTGGGGTGGGGATGGGGCGGGGTGGCGGAGTGGGGACTGTGGAGACATCCAGAACAAGGGGGGCTACGTGGAGGGTACCAAGGTTGTTGGCAGGAGCCCACATGCAGCTAGGAGCCAGCAGGGAGGAGAGCGGCCTGGCCACTCACATGGTCCTAAGAGTGGGGATGGTCCTCTGCTGCGGGTAAGAGAATCTTCAGGAGGTGTGGGGGAGTGGAAGCAGACGTCCACGACTGCCCCCCCAGGGCTCCCAGGGTGCACAGCTGCTGCCAGAGGTCCCAGAGCTGAAGCCTGTGCTGACCATCCTGCCCATGCTGGGGCTCCTGTCACTCTCAGGAGGAAACCACAGCCTCCTCCTTGGGCAAGTCCCACCCTCACCCCCCTCACCCGAGGAAGCAGGCAGGCCCCCAACACCTGCTCCCACTGGGTCTGGCTGGGAGGCTCTGCTGCAAGGCACACAGAAGCACTAGGATCCCCAAAAAGGTAATTCAGGGTACAACTGTTCAGCCAAAGGAAGGCACCTCAACTGAATCCACGGGGAAGTTAAAATATGATTCAGTTACATACATAGTTTTTCAGAACACCCCCATCCCCTTTTTTTCTTTTTTTCATCAAGCTGAAGAAAGACAGATCCGGAACGTTCTGGAGGCTAGAGTCCTGCCCCCTTTGGGCAGTTTAGTAAAAAGCTTATTCAGCAGGTCTGAGTCAGCTAAACACAGCCTGTTGATCTCCAGAGAGAAAAGCTAAAACAGGGCCACTTCTGGGAGCTTCCATTTTCCCCATTACGTAGATGTTCTCTATCCTCTCCACTCACCCAACACTGCCCCCAGCCTGCAGACCCCAGGCTCCAGGCTCTCTACTCTCTCCGTGGGATGATGAGAGGGGTGCTGCCCTCAACAACCCTTGTTCTACAGGTGGACGACAGTGTGGACGCAGGTGTCACATCTGTAACCTCTTCATGGCCTGGATGAAGGACACTGGTGTTTATTTCGCTATCAGGTTCTGTCATTTCAGCATTCCCACTTACAGTCAGGATGTCATAGTAATCTTCATTTTCTTTGCACTGCTGGAAGATATACTCTACTCCTAGGAAAATGTCTCCCAAATTATAGTCATCGGGAAAATCTGGCTGGGGAATTTCACCTGCTTTCAGATTCTGCAAGGAGGAAACACAGAAGTGGAGAACATGACCTCAGGAATGCTAAGCCCACCACAGGCCTACAGATCTCACTCTGGGAGACCCCCTCACAGTCCCCAGGTGGGCAGGGGGTGGTGTTCAGCAGAGTCCCTACACCAAGTGACTTAAGATGTTTCCACCTTGTCACATGAGTTACTTTCCATTTCTTTCATCCTTCCCAATGCAAAATCACACAGATCCACAACTTCTATGGAGTTAAACCACCACATGGATACAATTTTGTATTTCTGTTCTTTCGGCTTGGTATTTTGTCTTAAACAATCTTTCACATTTTTTTCCCACATAAAGACCATAAAAACCAGTCCATTCAGTTGAGGACTGTCCACACTAAGCTAGTCACCCATAGATGAATACTTAAGGTGTTAACATTTTTTCTTCCCGTTAGGGAAAATAAGTGAATATTTTAATATTATACACAATGTTTTATCTTCTCCCTTCTTTTATTTTCTTAGGTGTGACACTAGTGGGTTAAAGAGTACACATATGTCTAAACGATCTTCAAGTACATGGGCAAACTGCTTTCCAAAAGGCTTGCACCAACTTATGTTGCTACTAACAATGTGTGAAGCCTTGAATGAGACATTTACTTAATGGAGATACTGACCTGACAGCATATTTATTTATATTTCACATATTTGTTGAAAATATTTACCCAAGTCAGTTCTTTCATTTTCAGTGTTATTTAAATTTTTCAACCACACATATTCATTATTGAATCACGCTTACAACTGTAGAAGACTTCATTTCTCTTTTAATTCGCTAATAGCATTAAGAGGAGACAGAGGAGTCCAATTGCCTTTTCTCCTCCAGTGATGGGCATCAATCAATAGGGGTTGATCTCTATTTTTGTGTATATTTCAAAGTTTTCAAAATAAAACTTAAAAATCACGTCTGTAGTATAATCAACACAAGAAATTTACACTGGATAGTAGGCTAGATAAGGTGAAGAGGAAAACACTTTTTACCTCATGAAATGGAAAAGAAAGCACATCGGTTGGGATATTTTTCTCTCTGTAGATTCTATTAATGTGCTGAATATTCTTGTTGTCAACACAAATGATCCCCAGGTCGAATTTCTGCACTCCTAAAATATTCCTTACTATTTCTATCTTCTTGCGGAGTGGTACTCTCCGGAGGGGGATGGCTCGCTGTAGATTTCTGAGCACCAAACTCATTTCAAGAAGAACAACTCAGCCCTTTAAAAATGCTTGTAAAGGAACCTGTGGTTAAATTTTAAGAGAAGACAAATCAGTACCAGGAAGTGATAATTCTGTAAAAACACACATGCACACACAATCAAATCACTTTATTTCGTGAAATTCATTGAAAAATTGAAGAGAATTTATATTTCATCATAAGAAAGATAGAAAAACGAGGGAATATAAAATGAAGTTAGAGAGTCAGGCATGCCAGAAGAGAGAACAACAGCCAGTAGGAAATTAAGGCCAGTGGAGGGGAAGGACCACAAGGAGGAGGGGGCTGTGGGGGGGCAGGGTGAGATGGTGGAGGGAGGATGAGGGTAGGTTAGGGGAGCAGGGCGGTACGGTGGGGGGAGCTGGGTGGACTGGGATGAGAGGATGTGAGGGGAGCAGCGTGGTATGAGGGGAGGTTGGGGAGCCAGGAACGGGATGGTGAGGGGAGCAGAGTGGTACCGGATGAGGGGAGTAGCGTGGTATGGGATGAGGCGAGGTCGGGGAGCAGGGTGGTACCGGATGAGGGGAGGTAAGGGGAGCGGGGTGGTACGGGATGAAGGAGGTGGGGGTGCCGGGGGTAGGGGAGGAAGGGGGGGGGGGAGCGGGTGGTACGGGATGAGGGGGGGGGGGGAGCGGGGTGGTACGAGATGAAGGAGGTGGGGAGCCGGTGGTACGGGATGAAGGAGATGGGGAGCGGGTGGTACAAGGTGCCGCAGGTGGAGGGCTGGGCCTTACCGGGCCCGGCTTCCCGAGGGACCGCTCAGGGGGACACCCCGGCCCTGAGCGCAGGCCCCCGGCCGCACACGAGGCGGTACGACGCCCCGGTTGGTAGAGAGGAAGCAGCGCGCACAAGAACCGGTGCCGATGCCAGGGACCGGGATCTGGAACCCGCGCACCCGAAGCCCCGCCGCAGCTCAGCAGGGAGGCGGAACGCGAGCGCGGCCTCGCGCGGCCGGAAGCGGTCCGCGCGGGACGGACCGGAAGTCGGCCACCCTTTTTCCGCCCGCGGCGCGCAGCGAAGGCAGCGACTGGTGGCTGCGGGTCGCTTCTGCGAGTCCAGCCCGGTACCGAGGGACCTGGGGCGGCGGCGTCCCCGAGCCGAACGGTGAGCGGCGCGCGGCCGGGCCGGGCGGATGTCCCCCTGCGCCGCCGGCCCGGGGGCTAACGGAGGGCCGGGGCTCACGGCGGGGCGCGGCGGCCTGGCCCTGAGGGTCCAGGGCGCCTCCCCGCCGGCCGCTGGGCCCCTGAGCCCGCTCCCGGTGGTCCCCCGGGCGGAACGCGGGTTGTTCCTGCGTCTCCAGAGTCGTTAGTGCTCCGGGGGCTCGGAGAAGAATTGGGTGGGAGGAGACCCTGAAACCCCGCTGCTCGGTCAGCGCTGCGTTGTGACTGGCGACGGAGAAACGCCTCTCTTTAAGCTGAGAACTGTACCGGCTTCATTTTCTTAGTACCGTTTCAGGGTTTTCGTGAATTTACCAATTTAGTAAAATGATTTGACTTTTTTCTTCTTTTTTCAGTCTTAAAGGATCCCACTTTAAACCTCCGTAACAAAGTAGTGTATTTATTTGTATTCCTCTCTACCCTGTGCTCCAAAAAAATCCTCTGGCTCAGAAAATAAGAATTGCGGCCTGTTGCTTTGCCTGCCTTTTAAATAATTATCCTTAGAGTGTGACGTGATTGAAAGTTCTTTTGTTAGTCCTCTAGTAGGACATGGCTGTAATGATCTGAATCTTTGTCTTTCAGCTTATTCTAAAGATGAAGGGGAGCTCCCTGCTTCAACAGACTGTTCAAGGAAGAGGACTCCTTTTGCACACGTACTTTTTGTTACCTTCCAATAATTAGATCAGAAGATGAACCCAACTAATCCTTTTGGTGGGCAGCAGCCTGTTTTCCCAACGTCTTCTAGTAGTTCCATAGGAACATTTCAGGCTAAGCCACCATTTCGATTTGGTCAGCCTTCCCTTTTTGGACAAAACAATACGTTATCTGGGAAAAGTTCAGGATTTTCACAGGTATCCAGCTTTCCGGCATCTTCAGGAGTAAGTCATTCTTCTTCAGCACAAACAGGATTCTCCCAAACCTCAAATGTCGGACTCTTTTCTGGACTTGAGCACACTCCGGCTTTTGTAGCTACTTCTGGACCTTCAAGTTCATGTGTACCCGGAAACCCAGGATTTAGTTTTAAATCACCCAACATTGAGGCTTTGGCAGGTACTTCTACTTTTGGACCAGAAACTGGAGAAATAGCAACCACTGGTTTTGGGAAAACTGAATTCAGCTTTAAACCTCGGGAAAATTCAATGTTCAGACCAATATTGGGGGCTGAATCAGAGCCAGAGAAAACTCAGAGCCAAATTACCCCTGGATTTTTCACATTTTTCCACCCAATTAGTAGTGGACCTGGAGGACTGGCCCCATTTTCTTTTTCTCAGGTGACTAGTAGTTCAGCTACCAATTCAACTTCTACCTTTTCAAAACCAGTTAATAGTAATAATTCATTACCTGCTTTTACTTCTGATTTGTCAAACCAAAATGCAGAGGAAGAGAAGAGAGGCCCTAAATCACTGTTTGGAAGTTCTAGTAGTAGCTTCACCAGCTTCTCCACATCTTCAGGGTCTTTGGGTGAACACTTCCCGGTTAGCAAAACAGGTGCCCGACAAGGATGTGAAGAAGCTGTTTCCCAAATGGAGCCACTTCCCAGCCTCATGAAAGGACTGAAAAGAAAGGAGGACCAGGATCGCTCCCCAAGGAGACACGGCCATGATGCAGCAGAAGACTTGGACCCTCTGTCAAGGGGCGATCATCCTCCAGACAAAAGACCTGTTCGTCTGAGTCGACCCCGAGGAGGCACTTTGTTTGGTCGGACGATACAGGATGTCTTCAAAAGCAATAAAGAAGTAGGTCGTCTGGGCAACAAGGAATCTAAAAAGGAAATTGGCTGTGCTGAGTCTGGGGAAAATGACCACATGGCTATCCCAGGAGGCAGTCAGTCTGTCCTGGCACCTTCCCGTCTTCCAGGTCTGAATAAAGAGGAAGAAACTGAAAGTAGAGATAAAAAGGAAGGTGAGCTCTAAAAATGTACAACATTTAGTAAATCCTGCTTGCAAGTTCTCGGTAAATTTCCCTGGATGTTAGCTTGAATTTCCTGGAAAATCCCCTGTAAACATTAGGAATGAAATGTAGCATTGGATCTTGGAGCAGGTCTTACAACCATGAAATCTTTCCTCTTACATAATTAGAGCTTCCTGTTGTTTGAAAACATTCCCTCCAATAGGTTTCTGTGCCTGTTCTTTGATCCCCTAGATTCTCTAAGAGGAACTCCTGGGCGACAGAGTAAAAGAAGTGAGAGCACAGAGAGTCTTGGGGGCTTGTCTCCTGCTGAAGTCACAGCAATCCAGTGCAAGAACATCCCCGACTATCTCAATGACAGAACCATTCTGGAGAACCACTTTGGCAAAATTGCTAAAGTGCAGCGCATCTACATCAGGCGCAACAAGAAGCTCGCCGTGGTGTATTTTTTTGATCATGTGAGTACTCCCAACAAAAGGTCACTTGAACTTTGTCACTTTAAAACCTATTTTTTTCCTCAGCTATGCATTTTTATTTAATTTTTTTTAATTTTTTAAATTAAGATTATGATAGTTAACAACCTTGTGAAATTACAGTTGTACATCATTATTAGTCAAGTTATAGGTACATGACTTCACTGCTAGTGCCCTCCCCCCACCCCCCTTTCCCCTGGTAACCACCGATCAGTTCTCTTTGTCCATATGTTAACTACCACATATGAGTGGAGTCATACAGAGTTCATCTTTCTCGTCTGGCTTATTTCACTCAACATAATACCCTCAAGGTCTATCCATGTTGTTGTGAATGGGACGACTTTGTCCTTTTTTATGGCTGAGTAGTATTCCATTGTATATATATATATATATATATATATATATATATATATATACACCATATCTTCTTTATCCAATCATCAGTTGCTGGGCACTTAGGTTGGTTCCATGACTTGGCTATTGTGAACAATGCTGCGATGAACATAGGGGTGCATGGGACTTTTGGAATTGCTGATTTCAGGTTCTTAGGAGGATAGATACCCAGTAGTGGGATGGCTGAGTCATAAGGTATTTCTATTTTTAACTTTTTGAAGGAATCTCCATACTGTTTTCCATAGTGGCTGTACCAGTTTGCATTCCCACCAACAGTGTATGAGGGTTCCTTTTTCTCCACAGCCTCTCTAACATTTGTCACTCTTTGTCTTGGATATTTTTGCCATTCTAAGAGGTGTAAGGTGATATCTTAGTGTAGTTTTGATTTGCATTTCCCTGATTAATGATGATGAGCATCTTTTCATGTGTCTATTGGCCATCCGTATATCTTCTTTGGAGAAATGTCTGTTCATGTCTCCTGCCCATTTTGTAATTGGGTTGTTTGATTTTTTATTGTTGAGTTGTGTGAGTTCTTTGTATATTATGGAGATTAACCCTTTGTTGGATAAATAACTTGTAAATATTTTTTCCCAATTAGTGGGCTGTTTTTTTGTTTCAATCCTGTTTTCCCTTGCCTTGAAGAAGCTCTTTAGTCTGGTGAAGTCCCATTTGTTTATTCTTTCTATTGTTTCCCTCATGTGAGGGGTTATGGTGTCCGAAAAGATTCTTTAGAAGCTGATGTCAAAGAGTGTACTGCCGATATTCTCTTCTAGAAGACTTATTGTTTCAGGCCTAATCTTTAGGTCTTTGATCCATTCTGAGTTTATTTTAGTAAATGGTGAAAAAGAATGGTTGATTTTCATTCTTCTACATGTGGCTGTCCAGTTTTCCCAGCACCATTTGTTGAAGAGACTTTCTTTCCTCCATTGTGGGCCCTCAGCTCCTTTGTTGAAGATTAGCTGTCCATAGATGGGTGGTTTTGTTTCTGGGCTTTCAGTTCTGTTCCATTGATCTGTGCACCTGTTTTTGTACCAGTACTATGCTGTTTTGCTTACTGGAGCTTTGTAGTATGTTTTGAAGTCAGGGATTGTGATGCCTCCAGCTGTGTTCTTTTTTCTCAGGATTGCTTTAGTAATTCGGGGTCTTTTGTTGCCCCATATGAATTTTAGGATTCTTTGTTCTATTTCTGTAAAGAATGACATTGGAGTTCTGATTGGGATAGTGTTGAATCTGTAGATTGCTTTAGGTAGTATGGACATTTTAACTATGTTTATTCTTCCAATCCATGTGCATGGAATGTCTTTCCATCTCTTTATGTTGTTGTCTATTTCTTTCAAGAAAGTCTTGTAGTTTTCGTTGTATAGATCTTTCACTTCCTTGGTTAAATTTATCCCAAGGTATTTTATTCTTTTTGTTGCAATCGTGAATGGGATTGAGTTCTTGAGATCTTTTTCTGTTAGTTCATTGTTAGCGTATAGAAATGCTACTGATTTATGTATGTTGATTTTATACCCTGCAACTTTGCTGTAGCTGTTGATTGTTTCTAAGAGTTTTTCTATGGATTCTTTAGGGTTTTGTATGTATGAGATCACGTCGTCTGCAAACAGCGAGAGTTTTACTTCTTCATTGCCTATTTGGATTCCTTTTGTTTCTTTTTCCTGCTGAATTGCTCTGGCCAAAACCTCCAGTACTATGTTGAATAAGAGTGGTGAAAGTGGGCACCCTTGTCTTGTTCCTGTTCTGAGAGGGATGGGTTTCAGTTTTTGTCCGTTGAGAATGATGTTGGCTGTGGGTTTGTCATATATGGCCTTTATTATCTTGAGGTACTTTCCTTCTATACCTATTTTATTGAGGGTGTTTATCATAAATGGATGTTGGATCTTGTCGAATGCTTTCTCTGCATCTATTGAGATGATCATGTGGTTTTTGTTTCTCATTTTGTCAGTGTAGTGAATCACGTTGATTGACTTGTGGATGTTGAACCATCCCTGTGTCCCTGGTATAAATCCCACTTGATCGTGGTGTATAATCTTTTTGATGTATTGCTGTATTTGGTTTGTCAAAATTTTGTTGAGGATTTTTGCATCTATGTTCATCAGTGATACTGGCCTGTAGTTTTCCTTCTTTGTGTTGTCCTTGTCAGGTTTGGGGATCAGGGTGATGTTGGCTTCATAGAATGTATTAGGGAGTGCCCCATCTTCCTCTATTTTCTGGAATAGTTTGAGAAGGATAGGTATTAAATCTTATTGGAATGTTTGGTGGACTTCTCCAGAGAAGCCATCTGGTCCTGCACTCTTATTTTTGGGGAGGTTTTTGATTACTGTTTCTATTTCTTTACTTGTGATTGGTCTATTCAGATTCTCTGTTTCTTCCTGATTCAGTTTGGGGAGGTTGTATGAGTCTAGGAATTTATCCTTTTCTTCTAGGTTGTTCAATTTGTTGGCATATAGTTTTTCATAGTATTCTTTTATGATCCTTTGTATTTCTTCGGTATCTGTTGTGATTTCTACTCTCTCGTTCCTAATTTTATTTATTTGAGACTTCTCTTTTTTTTTTTTTAGTGAGTCTGGCTAAGAGTTTGTTGATTTTGTTAATTTTTTTGAAGAGCCAACTCTGTTTCATTGATCCTTTCTACTGTCTTTTTTGTTTCAATGTCATTTATTTCTGCTCTAATTTTAATATTTCCCTCCTTCTGCTGACTTTGGGCTGTGTTTGTTCTTCTTTTTCTAATTCTGTTAGGTGTCGTTTGAGGTTGTTTATGTAAGATTTTTCTTGCTTATTGAGATGAGCCTGTATTGCAATGAATTTCCCTCTTAGGACTGCCTTTGCTGCATCCCAAATAAGTTGGTACGGTGTGTTTTCATTTTCATTTGTCTCCAGATAATATTTCATTTCTTCAATAATTCATTGTTTGTTCAGTAGCATGTTGTTGAGTCTCCACATTTTTGCTCCTTTCCCAGCTTTATTCTTGTAGTTGATTTCTAGTTTCATAGCGTTATGATCAGAAAAGATGCTTGATATTATTTCAACCCTCCTGAACTTATTGATGCTTGCTTTGTTTCCCAAGATATGGTCTCTCCTTGAGAATGTTCCATGTGTGCTTGAGAAGAATGTGTAACCTGCTGTTTTTGGATGAAGTGTCCTATATATATCTATTAGGTCCATCTGATCTAATTTTTCATTTAATTCTATAATTTCCTTGTTGATTTTCTGTCTGGATGATCTGTACATTGGTGTTAATGAGGTGTTGAGGTCCCCTACTATTATTGTATTGCTGTTGATGTCACCTTTTAGTTTTGTTAATAGTTTTTGTACGAATTTTGGTGCTCCTATGTTACGTACGTATATATTTATAAGTGTTATGTCATCTTGGTGGAGCGTCCCTTTTATCATTATATACTGCCCCTCCTTGTCTTTCTTTACCTGTTTTGCTTTGAAGTCTACTTTGTCTGATAGAAGTATGGCAACACCTGCATTCTTTTGTTCATTATTAGCTTGGAGTATTGTCTTCCATCCCTTCACTCTGAGTCTGTGTTTGTCTTTGGGGCTGAGATGTGTTTCCTGGAGGCAGCATATTGTTGGATCTTGTTCTTTGATTCATCCTGCCATTCTGTGCCTTTTGATTGGAGAGTTCAGTCCATTTACATTTAGAGTGATTATTGAAACGTGGGGGCCTACTGTTGCCATTTTATCACTTGTTTTCCGGTTCTTTTGCATTTCCTTTGTTTCTCGTCCCATGATTTTTGGATTCCTAATTCAAGTAGGTAAATTTCTGTATTGGCTTTCTTCTTATTTGTAATTTGTGTCTTTATTCTTGTTATTTGTTTAGTAGTTACCAGGTGGTTTGTATAACACATCTCGTAGATGAGATACTCCTCTTTCCGATAGCCTCTTATTTCCTTAAATTAAAACGTTCCATCCCTTTTCACTTCCCCTTCTAGGTTGTTATTGTCAGATTATTTTTTCTCTTCTTTTTTGTGTTGTGAGTTTGTGGTTAAAATGTCTAGGTTGTGTTTATTCTTGGTGTTTCCGTTCCATTTACCTTTAATGTTTTATTTAAGTTTTGCTAACCTGTTCTGATGGAGAGCTGCTACTTTCTGTTATTGTCCTTCTGCTCATCTCCGTTGTTCTGGATTTTGTAACCCTTTTCCTTGTTTTAATTTTTCAGGAATGAGGTTCTTCCTGAGCATTTCTTGAAGAGGAGGTTTTGTGGCGCTGAACTCCCGTCACTTTTGTTTATCTGGGAAAGTTTTTATTTCTCCATCGTATTTGAAGGATATTTTCTCTGGGTAGAGTATTCTTGGCTACAGGTTTTTGTTCTTCAGAGTTTTGAATATTTCATTCCAATCTCTTCTAGCCTGTAAGGTATCTCCTGAGAAATCTGCTGACAACCTTATGGGGTTTCCTTTGTAAGTTATTTTCTTCTTCCTGGCTGCCCTTAGTATTTTCTCTTTGTGATTGACTTTTGCTAGTTTCACTACTATATGCCTTGGGGTTGGTCTTCTTGCATTAATAAAGTGTAGAGATCTATTGGCTTCTGTCACATGCAGTTCCAGCTCTCTTACCAAGTCTGGAAAGTTCTCAGCTATTATTTCCTTGAACAGGCCTTCTGTCCCCTTCTCCTTCTCTTCTTCCCCTGGTATACCTATAATCCTTATGTTGCATCTCCTAATTGAGTCGGATAATTCTCAGAGAGTTTCTTCATTTCTTTTTAGTCTTAGTTCTCTCTCCTTCTCGGTCTGCAGCATTTCTATATTCCTATCCTCCAAATTGCTAATTCTGTTCTTCATATTATCGACGCTACCATTCAGAGAGTCCAGATTTTTCTTAATGTCCTCCATTTTGTTCTTCATCTCCAGTATTTCTAATTGGTTCTTCTTTATAGTATCAAGCTCTTTTGTGACATAGATCCTGGACTCATTGAGATGTCTATCTGAATTCTCTTTTAACTCGTCGAGTTTTTTAATAATGGCAGTTTTGAAATCATTGTCATTTAGGTTATAGATTTCATTGTCTTTGGGATTGTTTTCTGGATGCTTATCATTTTCCTTCTGTTCTGGAGATTTAATGTATTTTTTCACACTGCTTGATGGCGTGGATTTGTGCCTCCGCATAGAGATAGAGTTTAGTCGCTGCTTCCACTTTTTGTGACTCGTGTCGGAGGGGAGCAGCTGTTTAGACTGCAGCAACCAGGAACCCTGCCATCTGTTACTGACTGGACCTGGACCCCTCCTTGTAGTCACAGTGATCCTGTGGGGTCCCTCGTCAGTTGTGGGGGCAGTCGCAAGGGGGCCTCAGGCTGCTGGTGCCTACTGTTGCAGCCCACTTAGATGCGCTCCCTCCTTGGAGTCTGCAGCAGTGTTATGGGCTTTCCAAGCAGCCGGGAGTAGGATCACCTATAATCACAGATTTGTCACTGACAGAGCCCACAAGATCACACTTGTCCACTGTAGGTCCCAGCAGAGCTGTGGGTATCTTCTGCAATATGTCGTTAGCTCACCTAGCTCTGCTACTTTTGCCCCAGGGCCTTCCAGCCTTGTGATTGCCAGTCGGGACCTCTCCACTAGTGCTATGCAGAGGCTTTCGCTGAGGCTGCTGTAGGAACCTGGAGTTCTCCCCTGGGCCATGTATCCATTTCACCGGAGCTCCACTCTGCCCCACACCACTCTCATGGGATCTCTGGGAGCCCCTTGCCTTGCCTGGGACATGGCCAGAGTTCGTGGGCCTGGCGGCGGCTGACAAACTGCTGCCTTGTGGGGAATTCTGCTCTAGGGAGCTTCCTGGTATTCTGAATGCTGAGCGCGGCCTCCCTGCCAATGGAGAGCAGAAGCCCTCCCTGCCGGGGGGGGTGCGGGACCCTGGAGCCTCCCCCTGGGCCACAGAACTGGGTGCTGGAGCTTCACCCCACTCCCCAAGCACGTCCACGGGAAGTCTGGGCGCCCCCCTGCACCGACCTGTGCATGGCCAGAGACCGTGGGCCCAGCAGCAGCTGGCAGGCTGGTGCGGAGCTGGGGAATCCGCTCTCTGGGAGCTTCCCTTTGTTCTGGTTTCTGGGCGGAGCCTCCCTGCCAATGGCGAGCAGAGGCCTTCCCTGCCGGTGGGTGCGGACCCTCGGGATCCCCGCTGGGCTTAGGTGGAATCGCGGGGGGCTTAGGTAGGGCTGTTGTCACCTATTTCCACTGTCGCTCTGCTGGTGAGTGCACACTCCCGCCCTTGGTGCGTGGCGATGCTGTTGGGGAGCCCGCTGGAAGAGAGCCTCTTGCAGGTACTAAGCTGTCCGGGGGTTGGAGAGTTTTCACCTATTTCCACCTCCTCCCAGGGGGAAGTCCATCAACCTTCCGATGTATAGCAGTATTAGTCTCTTAGGCATCTTGAGATGCTATCTGGATATCCTTTGTTAATTGGTGAATGTCCAATTAGTTGTAGATTCGAAGGGGGAGAGACAAAGAAGACCACTCACTCCACCATCTTGGTTCCGCCCCTCCTAAAACCTATTTTTTCATCATAGTTACTTACTTGCTAGAATATGGTGCACTACTATAATATCTTAGTTTTAAGTCGGGGAGGCTGAAATGCAGTATTTCACAACCTGGAGTCATTTGTGAAAAGCTTGCAATCTCTATTGAATGTAGTGTTCTAGAAATTCAGGGTGAGTGATTCCCACGAAGTCATTCCTCTGAAACGCATGGGAGTGGCTCTGTCACCTATTACACACATGTTTACATTACACACACATTACATTACACACCCATTACACACACATTACACAAAGTGAATTTTCTTGTTTTGTTTTTGAGTTTATTTGGTTATGGTATATGATCATTGTGAACATTCAAACAGTACAGAAAAAGTACAATCCCCTTGTAATCCTGTCCTACAAGATAACTGCTGTTATTTGGTTTCTATCTTGACTTTCAACATGTGTATAAGTACATACAGATATAACACATTGGCTGTAGTGTGTACACATTTAGGGACTGCTCATGTTATGTAGTTTTATATCTTTATAATTTTTTTCTGAATATTCTCGTGGGGATCTTCTGTAGGAATTTATAAAGTACAGAGCATGTTTTTATACTTTTGTTAAATGAGAAAAATAATTGCCTGTCAATGTAAGGAAGAAAACCAGAAAGTCTTATGGGAGGGGGTACAAAATCACCCATAATTCTAAGATATCAACTGTACATATGTTGGTTAATATCTTTGCAAATATGTAGTAACATTGTTTTTACACAAGTGGGATCAGGTTGCATATACTGTTTGGTAACCTCTTCGTGTAGCAATCTTTAGTATTTTCTGAAATCAAATAGTCTAGATTAGAAGGGGATTGTTAAATGCTCCATGGCATTCTATCCTGTTTACTTACTTGGCCAGTTTTCTTTTTTTATTGTTTTCTTTTTTCTCCCCAAAGCCCCACTACATAGTTGTATATCCTAGTCATAGGTGATTCTAGTTCTTCTATGTGGGGTGCCACCACTGCATGGCTCGATGAGCAGTGTGTAGGTCTGTGTCCAAGATCTGAACCCAGGCTGCCGAAACGGAGCATGCCAAACTTAACCACAAGACCATGGGGCCGGCTGCTCATATACTTCTGATTAGTTTATATCCTTTGTTTAAATTCTTGAAAGCGGACGGTCTGTGCCAAAATGTATGCACAGTTTTAGGGCTTTTGCTACTTATTCCTTCCTATGGATTTAAAAAAAAATTCAGTGGCATTGATTACATTCACAGTGTTGTGCAACCATCCTCATTATCTATATCCAGAACTTTTTCATCATCCCAAACAGAGACTCTGTAATTGTTTAGCAGTAACTCCCCATTCTTGCCTTCCCTTGGCCCCTGGTGACCTCTAATTCACTATCTCTATGAATTTGCCTATTCTAAAATTTGATATAAGCAGAATCATACAATATTTGTCCTTCGTACCTGATGTATTTGAATTAGCCTGATGTTTCCCAGGTTCATCTGTGTGGTTGTACTTCATTCCTTTTTATGGCTGAATATTATTCCACTGTATGAATGTACCTCATTTGGTTTATGTACACATTTGTTGATGGACTCAGGTTGTTTCCATCTTCCATCATGCTGCCATGAATGGAGTGTGCAAACATCTCTTTGAGACCTTGCTTTCAGTTCTGTTGGGTATATGTTTAGGAGTGGAATTGCTGGGTCATAGGGTAATCCTCATTTTTTTAAAGTTATTCTTTGGCTATTGCAGTGTGCTTATTCTTCTGGCAGAACCCTAAAACATATTTATGTAATAAATATATAATGTATAAATACACTGTTATCATAAGCAATTCATGTATACGTACAAAGCTAAGGTCTCTGATCACCCCATCTCTCCTTTTATCTAGGAGCAAGCATGGTTACCTAGTGTGGTGTGTATTTTTCTAGACATTTTCATAGGTCTATCTGTAGGTATAGTAGTCGGTTTTGTGTTTTGTGATCAGTTGTGTTACACATGTATCATTCTGCAGCTTCCTTTTGTGTTGAAGTGTGACTTGGCAGTCTTTCCATTGCTGTGTGTGTAATCGGATGGTGCGAATCATCTTACCAAATGCCAACGAGGCCAAGCCTCTTGCTTCTATCCACAGTAAAGTTATTAATTTCAAAAGGGAGAAGAGCGAATACGTGCTTGTGAGCCAGGTAAGGGAGGTGAGGGCTGTGGCTGCCACAGCTAGAGGCAGATGATGTGGTCAGAACACGTACAGGTGGAGGCGTTGCGCTCCTGTACAGAGGTCTGTGCAGTGCATTTGAGTGTTTAATCTCAGTTGCTTTCGTCTCTTAATGTCCTCATACTTTGTGTTGTGGACTATTTTCCAGGCTTCTGCAGCTCTGGCCAGGAAGAAGGGAAAAGGTTTGCATGAAGACATGGCTATCTTTTGGCACAAGAAGAAAATAAGTGAGTTTTTAGTTATTCTTTGCAGTCTCTAATGCTGTGTTTACAAGACCCTTGAAGCTTTGAGTGGGAGCCCCTTCTGCAGGGCTGTGGGGGACTGGCTCTGTGTGGATCCTCCTGTCTCGTGGTGTTTCCTTGTGCTACTTTGTTACCTCCTGTAACAATGATAATTTTACTTTCTCAAAAAGCAAGTGAGAAAGTCTTGTGTCAAGTGACTTGTGCTATCATAACCTCTGTTCTGACTCTTGGCGTCCTCAGGTCCCAACAAGAAACCTTTTTCCCTCAAGGAGAAGAAACCAGGTGACAGTGAAGCTGGCGAGGGCACCGAGGACACACCCTTCCAGCACTCCCCTGTTGGCAAGCCTGTGGGGAGGGCTGCAGCCGTTAGCCTCCTGAATAAGAGGTGTGGCCGATCCTTCCCAGTGACTGTGTTTTACACAGCATGTGGGCACTTTGACTTCTAATGTCTGCAGACAGGAGCGACTGCACAGCAGTCAAGCATGGGAAGTGGGGTGATGTGCTGACAGCCTGAGAAGGACTAAGGGATGACGGGGAGGCAGAGAGGAGGACATGGTGAGGGAGAGGACCCGGGGGAAGGAGAACTGGGGGGGTCACAAGGGTGACCGTAAGAGCCACTTGCCAGGGCCATGAAGGGGCTCTGGTACTCCTTGCTTGTCACCTTGGTCCCACATCCCATGCAGTTGCTGTCATGCAGTTCCACCTGATGCATAAATGTAGAAGCAATAACTTTTCCCCTTGAAACATCTAACTGGCTGTAATAACCACATGTTCCTAACAACCACTTCTAGTGATTTGCCGTGTGACTTTTCGTAAGTCCAGCTTTTCACAGTGAGGCAGTCTCCTTTTTGGCTATGTTATAACTGGGTAGCTGTGTGCACAGCCCTCAGGTCAGCTGGTGTGTGGTGGTGCACTTCACACAACTTCTCTGTGTGGGCATATCTGTCTCCCCTCCCCTCCCTATGTGACCCTGTTTTCCTCTTCACATCAGGCTGCTGTGACAGGTCTTCCGTAATGTCCTCCTTCACATATTTTAGCCAGTGTATTGTTTTCCTCACTTTCCCCATTGTAGTTAGTAATTTATTTGCTGGTTTGCTTGTGCTTTTCCCATCTCGCTCAACCAGTCATACCTTCTTCCACATTCAAGTTCACAGAATGTTGACTAGAACAGAAAGCTGAGAGAGAACGCCCAGCTCTTTTTAGTACATCTTTCTGCTGAAATGAAGTTATGCGTGAAAACACGTAGGCCTGATATTCCCTCATAGTGTTCAAGTGTTGTCTTTTTCAGGCTGAATTTCATTTCTTTGAGATAGAAATCTACGGATAGTCACTTCAGCTGTTTAAATGGGCTCATCTCATTTTCAAAAAGTATAAAATATTTCAAAATTCTAAAATCACCGTGAATAATATGACTAACACCTTTGTCATCACCAGCATTATCAAGGCTCATTGCACTTCAGTGCTTGTAGTTTATCAGCTTGAGAGGAGCAGAAAACCTTGAAAGATAAGGGAAGTGTTTGGACGTGGAAATGATATAAATGCGTGATGGATCCAAGGCCCTTAATGTGTTGTTTTCTCTGTAGCTCTCCAGTGAAAAAGCCAAGTCTTCTGAAGGCCCACCAGTTTGAAGGAGACCCTTTTGACGAGGGCTCTGAGGGCTCTGAGGGTCTTGGGCCGTGTGTGTCCTCCCTCAGCACCCTCATAGGCACTGTGGCTGAGACATCTGAGGAGAAGTACCGCCTGCTTGACCAGAGGGACAGAATCATGCGGCAAGGTATGTTGGGTTGTTTTGGCAGAGGTGACCTGCTGACGTCATGATAAGGTTATCTCCTTGGAGTCCTGAGGGAGGGGAGTGACCCCTGTCCATGCAGCTCCACTGTTGTTGAGTCTTGGACCTCTGATGTCTTACATATGATCTTTGTTGTTTACTAGTCTCCTGAAAGGTGAGTGTAGGCATGGATATAATGCAAATATGTTTTCGATTTTACTCTATTTTTGTAAGAAAGTCTCTAAACCATTGATTCACGCTAAATTGAACAAGTTAAAGGGCAATTTTTAGACATTCGGAAAACTCGTGTAAAAAAAATCAAAATTTTCTGTTTGACAGAGTCACCACAAATAAAGCTCAGGATGAAATGTCAATTTACACGGAAAAAAATCTGTAACTCAAAACACAGACAAAGAGCTGAATTCTCTGATACAGAAAGTACTGTAGAAGTCAGTGTGAAAAAGACCAAATGCAGTGGGAGAGGAATAAGGGGTCTACAAGGTCACAGAAAAGGAAGTGTCGTGGGCTGGCTGTCCCACAGTGGAGATGCAAGTTTCACCCCACAGGCTCGGCTTGGGGCTGCGTCCTTGGACAGGCTGTGAACAACTGCACTCCCATGGGGGAGTGCACGTTGGTAATATCTTTGAGACTTAAGAAAACTCATGCCTTTGACCTGGCATTCCATGTCTAGGAGTGTACCCCACAAACATCGTGCATGTGTGTGTGATTCGTACACAAGGTCGTTTGTGATGACAAAGATTGGAAACTAGTTGTCCACACAGGGATTCTAAACAGCCTGAAAGAAGACTGCAGTTTCTTTATGGAAAATCAAGGCTTTTTGTGAAAAAGCAAGATGTGGGAAGTATGTAGTGTGCTACCATTTGTGTACAAAAAAGGGGGAAAGGTGTGTGTGTGTGTGTGTCATATACTTACCATGTACATGTAAGTATACTTGCTTAGGTGTGCATAAAATAGTTATGGGAGATGCAAAAGGATCTGCTCACTCTGATTGTCAAGAGAGAGGGGGGCATGCTGGGTGTCCCATTTTCGATATTTTTATACCTTTGGATTGTTGAACCATGTGAATGTATTACCTATTCAAAAAGTAAGTATTCTCTTAACATAAAAAAATAAGTGAGGGCTGGCCTGGTGGCGTAGTGGTTAAGTTTGTGCACTCTGCTTCGATGGCCCGGGGTTTGCTGGTTCGGATCCTGGGTGCAGACCTATACACTGCTCATCAAGCTACATTGTGGAGGCATTCCACATACAAAATAGAGGAAGATGGGCACAGATGTTAGCTCGGGGACAATCTTCCTCAAAAAAAAAAGTGCGGTGACCAAAAATAAAAGGAAAAAGCACATGTGCTCTTCTTTGCGAAGTTTTTTTAAAATTAAATTTTAGCTATAGGATTTTCCTCTTTTTAAAAGCTGTGAATAGTGGAATAATCACAGCGCCTCCTTAACACAGTAATAAAAGCTGCCATCATACATTATATCATTGATATGGTGACTTTTATATTCCAAATAAAATCATTAGTAGGTATTGGAATTTTTCAAAATAAAAAATAGATGTGTATATTTTGAGTTGTGAAGTTGTTGCATTCCATTTCGTTTAAAAGATACTGTTATAACTGTTTAATTTTGTGTGTAATAATAGTGGTTTATTCAGCTCAGGACCCAGGTAACTTCCATTATGTGATTCTTGGTATATTAAAAACATAGTGAACTACTGAGAGTGTTAGACTACTGGTATGTTTTGAGTATTTACCTTTATAAGTTCATCCTTTTAATAAACATCCTGCAGTGTGATTGTTTGCCGTTGAGGTGTTACAGGAGCTGGGAACACACGTGTGCCCCTGCCTGTGGTGTGCAGTGAGGATCCGAGTACTGAGGAGGGAAGGCGTGGGTCTTCATGGACCTGGATGCCTCGTCCCCCGTGTGACAGGCTGTGCTTTCCTTTCTCTAAGGCCCAGTGATTGTTAAATTTAAAAATGTTTCTTTCTTTTCCTTAGTAATTTGTGTGTGATGTTTGTTTTTACTTTTATTTTTCCTTTTATCACTGTGAAGATGCGCTTCTCTGGGTTCCTAGTAACTGTTTGGTACACTCTTACTTTTTACTTGACGTCATTTAGCTCGGGTGAAAAGAACTGACCTGGACAAAGCGCGGACTTTTGTTGGGACATGCCCAGACATGTGTCCTGAGAAGGAGCGGTACATGCGTGAGACCCGGAGCCAGCTGAGCGTATTTGAAGTGGTCCCAGGGACTGACCAGGTGGAGCTCCACATCCCCCTGGGGTTTCTCCCCAGACCGTATTCCAGCTGTCTGTAGTGAATCGTCCAGGTGGAGGTGGGATGTGCAAGGGAGGGGAGGCTGATTCTTCTGTAATTTCTGTGCATATTGATACTTGATTCGGGTGTTTATCTTTATAGGGTGGTGGGGATGTGCTGTGAACAATCCTTCAGATCGTTTGTGTTCTGAGGTGTGTGCTAAGCAACCTTGTGTGAGGTTACTTGGCCATTTTAAATGATGGCATGTTATTTGATTATGTAGCTCTGTCAGAACTCCCCATTTTGCAATCATTATTAGATAGGCTGTTACTGATATTTCAATTTTATTAATAATTCTGTTGGACATGTGTGTAATGCTGCTAGGGTATTTAGATTACTTACTTTGGATAAATCCTAAGAATTAAGGTGCTACCTCAGAGGATGTGATCTTTCTTAGGATTCCTGAACATGTGTCCATTCATGTTCCCAAATTGTTTCCCTGGAAATCTACACCATTTTAGATGCTTTTATTCTTTGTTAGTTTTGCTTGTTGACTTCTCCTCCTCTCCTGGCCGGGGGTTTTACGGCTGCCTTTGCCCATGCGGCGTCCCCAGCTTGGCAGCAGCAGTCATGGCACAGGCCCAGGGCTCCTGCCGTAGGAGGCAGTGATGGCAGCTGGTAGTGGGTGCTCAGGGCCTGGTCCTGTGGACCTCTCTACTTCTGCCCTCAGCCGTGTGTCTTCAGCCTCTTTTTGCAGGTGGAATATGCAACTCCAGGCATCTTGCGGCAGCTGGCCCCAGCCCCAGCAGGCCCCTGCTGCTGTTATGCCCCTCACTCTTCACTGCAGGTTCCATTTTGTTTCTGGGCCTTGTAGACTTAATCTGGTGTCTGAGCTCAGAGCGTTCAAAATGCCTTAAAGTCCTTTATCTGTTACACCTTCGTGCTTGGAGCCAAGGAGGTGGGTCTTCACTTACATCCTGTCTTGATTCACTTCTTCACTTACATTCTTTTTGATGTAATGGCCTCGTATCTTCATTCCTTGTCGTACTTGCCAAAAACAAGATTATCAGTTTATTTTGTCTTTGAATTTGTCACCTTCAAACAGAAATTTTACACTTGTATTCTGTAGTGTTGCTCTTGTATGAGTGTGTGTGATTCCCCCCCTTATTTTAAGGCACTGCTGCTGGGAGGCTGGCCCAGCACCTGCCACTCAGCAGCTTGTCCCTACTCCCTGTCCTCAGGTGGACCACGCGGCGGCCGTGAAGGAGTACAGCCGTTCCTCAGCAGATCAGGAGGAGCCCCTGCCACATGAGCTGCGGCCCTCGGCAGTGCTCAGCAGGACCATGGACTACCTGGTGACCCAGATCATGGACCAGAAGGAGGGCAGCCTGCGGGACTGGTATGACTTCGTGTGGAACCGCACACGGGGCATACGGAAGGTATTGGCCACTTCCTGTCAGGAAGCTAGAGAGTGCATGTAAATTCCAAAGTGAACCTGAGAGTCCTTTTCATTTCACTCAGTCACAATTCATCTGTAACAAAAACTGTTATTTAAAGTCATTACAAAGTCCTATAAAAATGTGCTTAATGGGCTTTGTTTCAAATTGAAGTATGAGAAATTTGGGTAATAAGTGTGATTTTTCTAATAGTTGATTCTCTATGCATGGGAATATGTGCAGGAGACCTGTGTGTATATGAAACCCATGTGTATATAAGGCTTATGTGTGCTTACAAGGCCACCTGGGTGTGTATGAGGTGCGTGTGTGTATATATAATATTTCCCCTCATGGCCAGGACATCACGCAGCAGCACCTATGCGACCCCATGACAGTGTCCCTGATCGAGAAGTGCACCCGGTTTCACATCCACTGTGCTCACTTCATGTGTGAGGAGCCCATGTCCTCCTTTGATGCCAAGATCAACAATGAGAACATGACCAAGTGCCTTCAGAGTCTGAAGGAGATGTACCAGGACCTGAGAAACAAGGGAGTCTTCTGTGCCAGCGAAGCAGAGTTCCAGGGCTACAATGTTCTGCTCAATCTCAACAAGGGGGACATCCTAAGGTGAATTTTCAGATTTGAAAGCTAGCCTAAGATGTATGGAAAGGCAAGGTTTAAACAGGAAAAGAGCTGTTAGGATTAGTAGTAGCAGATAGCGTTGAGTTCTCTCTCATATTGAGTACTGGGATGTTTATAGTAAGAAACCTGGGCTGGGCTGTACAGTCTGTTGAGCTGAGCCACCAGGAGCAGAAGGATGGGGATGCACACCGACATCAGTATATCTAAAGTAGACTCCGAATCCTTTCTGAGAACAATTTCTCGTCAACAAGAGAAAATGAGGAAGGAATTGGCCTGATGAGCAGAATAGGCATGTGAACAGTACGGGGAATGCCAGGGTGCTCTACCAGGGCTGTTAGCAGTTTGTTGGATCAGGTGTGTTTCTTCGTACACATGTGCGCACACACCTCATCAAAGATCTAAGTAATAGAAGAGGAAAAAATTGTGTGAAACAAAAATGGTAAAGATGGGATATTAGGAAAGAATGAATGTTAAACCCTGGCCTGATACATACGTAGATATTAATGTGAAAAATAAGGCAGTGTCCCCTGGGCCTCTGTTCCTTTCATTGGTAAATGGACTTGATGACAACCACTGTCCCCTTTAGTTCCAAGATTCCCTTATTTATGCCGAAACTCTTTATTAACTTAGTATTTTCCCCAAGAATCTTGTTGCAGTATATCTAGATGTGTGATTGATTTTAAGTTTTAAAATTAAGCCTTGGAGATATACTAGTTATGGGAAGTGGCTGTGTGGTCTTTTAACATTATGATAGGCATTTGTCACCTATCTTGAATAATTCATTCAAATAAGTTTATTTCTGAACGAAACACAGTTAACTTTTTCTGAGATCTTGTGGTCAAACACAGCTGGCAGTCAATTGGCATTAAAGTAACTCTTTGATAATCAGTTCTTAAATTGTTGCTTGTTTACTTTATTCATCACCTTTTAAAAGAAAACCTTCATTATCAACCCAGCCTAAGAGCGGCAGCTTTGGCGTTAGTAAATTATGAATATAATGGCACATGTCGCTATTAAGATCCTCTTTCTCAGTATGGTTGAAATCTAGTTTTTTAATCAGATCTATTTTCATGGAAATTTTGTCTAGTTAAAAATAAAATTCTAATTCTTTTTGTCTGCTTTAATTAACAGAGAAGTGCAACAGTTCCATCCTGCTGTTAGAAACTCCTTTGAAGTGAAATTTGCTGTTCAGGCTTTTGCTGCATTGAATAGTAACAATTTTGTGAGATTTTTCAAACTGGTCCAGTCAGCTTCTTATCTGAACGGTTGTCTATTACACTGTTACTTTAACCAGGTGAGTAACATCACTGTACTTGCAGCATTGGAAGAAAGCAGGTTGTCACTTGTGATATTTAGGTGCTTCACTATTCCAAGAACATTTTAGCAGGTCTTAGGCTAACTCTTGTGCAACCCTTGTGGCAGCCCCCTGAGGGGTTACTGGTGTTACCCTGTTTTCAGGATTTGGCACCACTGGTCACTGATGGGAAGGCCATGCAATGGAAAATACTATTCTTGTAGTTCACGTAAGAGAAATCTCTTTAGAAAGATAACTTGAGTTCAGCACTGTCATCCTCCATGGAAACAAGAAACCGAAATGCGAACATTGCAGCCCAAAATTCCTCACTTAGAAATTCTCAGTGTACTTGATCTCAGTTTGTGCAGTGAGCTCAATGATGCTCAATTCATTTCAGTAAATGTCTTAAGTGCCTGCTCTTTGTTGTGTGCTGTTCTGTGCACTGGGCTACAAAGAAGGGGGAAGACCATCTCTTACCTGGGGCTTCACAGATTGTAGTGTGAACTATTGGTCTCAGAGTTTTCAAAGTCTGGTCTTCAGCCTCAGCCCCTTAGAGCACTTGGGGATGATAAGAGAGCCTTCCTCATGCCTCCCACGTGCTCTGCTACCTGCTGCGGGGGTGTGAGGATGTGCCACCTACCTGGCTGCCTCTGCGTGCCTGGCCGCTTGCCTGGGGCCCTATGACTCCGGTCACTCTCTTTGGTCACACACCAAGTCTTCCTGTAAACAGTGACTGAACCCATAATCACATCCCAGGCAAAGATCTTCTATAAGTTTGCTCATTGTCAGATCTGACAGTTGCCAACAGAACTGAAATTCTGGAACAAATGGAAAGATTTCTAACAACGTACCACTTGGGGAACTTTGTACAGTTGCTAAATAAGTCATAGTTAATAATACATGTTTTTTGTGTGGAAGATTGGCTAACATCTGTGCCAATCTTCCTCTGTTTTATGTGGGATGCCACCACAGTGTGGCCTGACAAGCGGTGCTAGGTCCGCGCCTGGGATCCGAACCTGTGAACCCCGAGCCGCCCAAGCAGAGTGTGCAAACTTAACCACTACACTACTGGGTTGGCCCCTTATAGTTAATATTTTTAAAATGATTATTTAATGATATTAGAATGTTGACTATTTGTGCCCATTTCAATAACTTTAAACAAAAAGGAAATCTGAGTGCTTTTTCTTTAGAAAAACAGTGTTTCACTAGCAGTGGTCCACATGGTCCCAGTGTCTCCTGGACCTCCTCTCCTGCTCCCTTTGCTCAGCTCCACCTGCAGTGATGCCTTCCTGCCCTTCCAGCCCCAGCACACGCCTACCTCAGGGCCTTTGCACTTGCAGTTCTTTCTCCTCAGAGAGCAATACAGTGATCACCTTCTCTTGATCTTGGCTTGACTGCCACCTTCTCAGCAGGGGCCACCCTGATCACCCACCCTGTCCACTCCCTGTCCTTCTCTTGTGCATTTCCTCTCTGTCGTGCTGTCCGCATTAAGTGTATGCTGCTGTGTATGTATCCACTTGTTCAGTGTTGGTCTCTGCCTGACACGTCGGCCATGGGGACAGGGGTCTTGTTTTCTTCACTGTTTTTCTCAGCATTGATAGTGCTAGGTATGAAGGAAACCCTCGATAAATACTGGTTGAATTGTTGAAGAACACCAGAGGAGGAGTAGCAAATCACCCAGACTCCTAGCACCCAAATATGATTTTGTTAGCATTTTCATGTTTTTCCTTTGTCTTTTGTTTTTTTAAGCTTCAGTGTGTGGTTGTGTATCTTAGTTGTTAGTGTTTTAGTTCTCTATGTGAGCTGCCTCCACAGTATGACAGCCGACAGACGGGTGGTATGATTCCACAAGCAGGAGATGAACCCAGGGCGTGGCAGTGAGAGTGCTGAATCTTAACCACTAGATGCAAGGGCTTGCTCTGTCTTCTTTTTTTTTTTTTAGATTTTATTTTTTCCTTTTTCTCCCCAAAGCCACCCGGTACATAGTTGTATATTTTTAGTTGTGGGTCCTTCTAGTTGTGACATTGGGAAGCCGCCTCAGCATGGCCGAAGGAGCGGTGCTATGTCCGTGCCCAGGATCCAAACCGGCAAAACCCTGGGCCACTGAAGTGGAGCGTGTGAACTTAACCATTCGGCCATGGGGTCAGCCCCTTGTCTTCTTTTTTTTAAGCACTTGTTATAATACTGTGAAACAGCTTTGTCTCTGACTCTCACTGAATTCCATGTCATGCATTTTTTTTTTAAATTTTTTATTGAGTTACTGATAGATTACAATCTTGTGAAATTTCAGTTGTATGTTATTGTCTGTCAGTCGTGTTGTAGATGCAACCCTTCATCCTTTGTGCCCACCCCCTACCCCCTTTTCCCCTGGTATCCACTAATCTGTTCTCTTTGTCCACAGGTTTAAATTCCTCATATGAGTGGAGTCATACAGAGATCGTCCTTTTCTATCTGGCTTATTTCACTTAACATAATTCTCTCAAGGTCCATCCATGTTGTTGCAAATGGGACGATTTTGTTCTTTTTTACGGCTGAGTAGTATTCCGTTGTATATATATATACCATATCTTCTTTATCCAGTCATCTGTTGATGAGCACTTAGGTTGCTTCCACATCTTGGCGATTGTAAATAATGCTGCAATAAACATTGGGGTGCATAGGACTTTTGGAATTGCTGACTTCAAGCTCTCTGGATAGATACCCAGTAGTGGGATAGCTGGATCATACGGTAGTTCTATTTTTAATTTTTTGAGGAATCTCCATACTGTTTTCCATAGTGGCTGCACCAGTTGCATTTCCATCAGCAGTGTATGAGAGTTCCTTTTTCTCCACAACCTCTCCAACATTTGTTACTATTTGTTTTAGTTATTTTTGTCATCCTAATGGGTGTAAGGTGATATCTTAGTGTAGTTTTGATTTGCATTTCCCTGATGATCAGCGATGATGAACATCTTTTCATGTGCCTATTGGCGATCGTATATCTTCTTTGGAGAAATGTCTATTCATGTCTCCTGCCCATTTTTTGATCGGGTTGTTTGATTTTTTTGTTGTTGAGTTGTGTGAGTTCTTTATATATTATGGATATTAAGCCTTTGTCGGATGCGTTACTTGCAAATATTTTTTCCCTGTTAGTGGGTTGTTTTTTTGTTTCAATCCTGTTTTCATTTGCCTTGAAGAAGCTCTTTAGTCTGATGGAAGTCCCATTTGTTTATTCTTTCTATTGTTTCCCTTCTCTGAGAAGACATGGTGTCCGAAAAGATCCTTTGAATACTGATGTCAAAGAGTGTACTGCCTATATTTTCTTCTAGAAGCCTTATGGTTTCAGGTCTCAGCTTTAGGTCTTTGATCCATTTTGAGTTTATTTTGGTTTATGGTGAAAAAGAATGGTCAATTCTCATTCTTTTACATGTGGCTTTCCACTTTTCCCAGCACGATTTGTTGAAAAGGCTTTCTTTTCTCCATTGTATGCCCTCAGCTCGTTTGTAGAAGATGTGTGGTTTCATTTCTGGGCTTTCAATTCTGTTCCGTTGATCTGTGCACCTGTTTTTGTACCAGTACCATGCTGTTTTGATTACTGTAGCTTTGTAGTCTGTTTCGAAGTCAGGGAAAGTGATGCCTCCAGCTGTGTTCTTTTTTCTCAGGATTGCTTTAGCAATTCGGGGTCTTTTGTTGCCCCATATAAATTTTAGGATTCTTTGTTCTGTTTCTGTAAAGAATGTCGTTGGGATTCTGATTGGGATGGCGTTGAATCTGTAGATTGCTTTAGGTAGTATGGACATTTTAACTCTGTTTATTCTTCCAGTCCACGTGCATGGGATGTCTTTCCATCTCTTTATGTCTTCATCCATTTCTTTCAGAAAAGCCTTGTAATTTTCCTTGTATAGGTCTTTCACTTTCTTAGTTACATTCACCCCGAGGTATTTTATTCTTTTTGTTGCGATTCTGAATGGTATTGTGTTCTTGAGTTCTTTTTCTGTTAGTTCATTATTAGAGTATAGAAATGCTACTGATTTATGTAAATTGATTTTATACCCTGCAACTTTGCTGTAGTTGTTGATTACTTCTAAAAGTTTTCCAATGGATTCTTTGGGGTTTTCTATATATAAGATCATGTCGTCTGCAAACAGCGAGAGTTTCACTTCTTCCCCCCCATTTGGATTCCTTTTATTCCTTTTGCTTGCCTGATTGCTCTGGCTGGGACCTCCAGAGCTATGTTAAACAAGAGTGGTGATAGAGGGCATCCTTGTCTCGTTCCTGTTCTCAGGGGAGTGGCGCTCAGTTTTTGCCCATTGAGATGATGTTGGCTGTGGGTTTGTCATGTGGCCTTTATTATGTTGAGGTAGTTCTCTTCTATCCCCATTTTGTTGAGAGTTTTTATCATAAGTGGCTGTTGGATCTTGTCAAATGCTTTCTCTGCATCTATTGAGATGATCATGTGATTTTTATTGCTCAGTTTGTTGATGTGGTGTATCACACTGATTGATTTGCAGATGTTGAACCATTCCTGTGTCCCTGGCATGAATCCCACTTGATCATGATGTATGATCCTTTTGATGAATTGCTGTATTTGGGTTGCCAAAATTTTGTTGAGAATTTTTGCATCTATGTTCATCAGCGATATTGGCCTGTAGTTCTCCTTTTTTGTGCTCTCCTTGTCTGGTTTTGGTGTCAGCATGATGTTGGCCTCGTAGAATGTGTTAGGAAGTGTTCCATCCTCCCTAATTTTTTGGAATAGCTTGAAAAGGATAGGTATTAAGTCCTCACTGAAAGTTTGGTAGAATTCCCCAGGAAAGCCATCTGGTCCTGGGATTTTATTCTTTGGGATGCTTTTGATGGCCGTTTCAATCTCTTTCCTTGTGATTGGTCTGTTCAAATTGTCTGCTTCTTCTTGAATGAGCTTTGGGAGATTGTAGGAGTCCAAGAATTTATCCATTGTCTCTAGGTTATCCATTTTGCTGGCATATAGTTTTTCGTAGTATTCTCTTATAACCCGTTGTATTTCTGCGGAGTCTGTTGTTATTTCTCCTCTTTCATTTCTGATTTTGTCTATTTGAGCTTTCTCTCTTTTTTTCTTTGTAAGTCTGGCTAGGGGTTTGTCAATTTTATTTATCTTCTCAAAGAACCAGCTCTTTGTTTCATTGATCCTTTCTACTGCTTTTTTTGTTTCAATAGCATTTATTTCTGCTCTGATTTTTATTATTTCTCTCCTTCTGCTGACTTTGGGCTTTGTTTGTTCTTCTTTCTCTAATTCAGTTAGGTGTAGTTTAATACTGCTGATTTGGGATTTTTCTTGTTTGTTAAGATGTGCCTGAATTGTGATGAATTTTGCTCTTAATACAGCTTTTGCTGCATCCCATACGAGTTGGTATGGCATGTTATCATTTTCATTTGCCTCCAGGTATTTTTTGATTTCTTCCTTAATTTCTTCAATGATCCATTGCTTGTTCAATAGCGTATTGTTTAGTCTCCACATCCTTGTGCCTTTCTCAGCTTTTTTCTTGTAATTAATTTCTAGCTTTACAGCATTATGATCAGAGAAGATGCTTGTTATTATTTCAATTTTTTTAAATTTGTAGAGGCTTGCCTTGTTTCCCAACATATGGCCTATCCTTGAGAATGTTCCATGTGCACTTGAGAAGAATGTGTATTCTGCTGTTTTTGGATGAAGTGTTCTATATATGTCTATTAAGTCCAACTGTTTTAGCTTTTCATTTTGCTCCACTGTTTCTTTGTTGATTTTCTGTCTGGATGATCTGTCCATTGATGTGAGTGGGGTGTTGATGTCCCCTGCTATTATTCTGTTATTTTTGATATCTTCTTTTAGGTTTGTTAATAGTTGCTTTATGAACCTTGGTGCTCCTATGTTGGGTGTATAGATATTTATAAGCGTTATTTCTTCTTGATGAAGTGTCCCTTTGATCATTATATATTGGCCCTCTGTGTGTCTCTTTACTTGCTTTATCTTGAAGTCTGTTTTGTCTGATATAAGTATTGCGACACCTGCTTTCTTTTGTTTGCTGTTAGCTTGGAGTATTGTCTTCCACCCCTTCACTCTGAGCCTGTGTTTGTCCTTGGAGCTGAGGTGTGTTTCCTGGAGGCAGCAAATTGTTGGATCTTGTTCTTTAATCCATTTTGCCACTCTGTGTCTTTTTATGGGAGAGTTCAATCCGTTTACATTGGTGGTGAGTGTTGATGCATGAGGGCTTAATGCTGTCATTCTGTTGCTCGTTTTCTGGTTTTCCTGTGTTTCCTTTTTTTCTCGTCCTGTGTGTTTTAGCCTACCCATTGACTTCTGCAATTTCTTATGCTGGGTTTCTTAGATTTTTCTTTATTTATGTTTTGTGTTTCTGTTCTGCTTTTTAGTTTAGTGGCTACCCTGAAGTTTGTATTCAGAATCTCGTGTATAACATAGTGCATTTTCTGGTGGTCTCTTACTTCCTTAGCCTAGACTGTTTCAGTCCTTTTCCTCTTCCCCTCCTAAATTATTATTTTCATCTCTTATTCCAACTTGTGTTGTGAGTTTGTGGTTAGAGTGATAAGATTGTCTTGCTTTGGTGATTTCCTTCCCTTTATCCTAATGCTATAGTTGAATATTTGCTATCCTATTCAAATTCTATCTATTTGTCTCCCTACTCTGTGTTTTGTGACCCCTTACTCCCTTTTTTTCTTTTTTCAGGTATGAGAGCCTTCTTGAGGATATCTTGTAGTGGAGGTCATATGACTATGAAGTCCCTCAGCTTTTGTTTGTCTGGAAAAGATTTAATTTCTCCCTCATATCTGAATGATACTTTTGCTGGATAGAGTATTCTTGGGTGAAGATTTTTATCCTTTAAAGTTTTGAATATGTCACTCCAGTCTCTCCTAGCTTGTAAGGTTTCTGTAGAGAAATCCGGTGAAAGTCTGATGGGGGTTCCTTTGTAGGTTCTTTTCTTCTGCCTTGCTGCCCTGAGTGTTCTTTCTTTGTCCTTCATTTTTGCCATTTTTCCTACTATGTGCCTTGCAGTAGGTCTTTTTACATTGACAAATCTAGGAGATCTGAAAGCTTCCTCCACACACATTTCTCTCTCAATCCCTAGATTTGGGAAGTTCTCTTCTATTATTTTGTTGAGCACACTTTCTGCTCCATTTTCCTTTTCCACGCCCTCAGGAATTCCGATGATTCTTAAGTTGCATTTTCTCATCGAGTCAGCTATTTCTCTGAGATTTTGTATAGTTTTTTTAAAGTCTTAGTTCTCTTTCTTCCTCTGTCTGGAGCCATTCAGCCTGTCTGTCTTCGATTATGCTAATTTTCTCCTCTATGGTGTCTACACGGGCATTCAGGGAATCCGTATTCTGTTTTATGTGATCCATTGTACTTTTCATCTCTAGTATTTCTAATTGATTGTTCTTTATAATTTCAATCTCTTTTGTGAAGTAACTCCAGAACTCGTTGGCTTGTTTCTGTATATTTCCCTTTACCTCATTGAATATTTTGAGGATAGCTATTTTGAACTCCTCTTCACTTAGTTTACCCATTTCCAAGCCCTCAGGAGCTACTTTTGTATTTTTATTGTTTTCCTTTTGGACTAGAGCTTTTACAAATTGCTTGATGTTAGAGGGGTGGGTTTTGCACATGCTATTGTCCGGCTGCAGTTACAGCTGATCACCACTAGATGGGGATCAAGAGGCTTGTTTTCTGAGCCCTGTGCCTTCAGCCAAGATGGCAGCAGGTAGGGTTGGTTGGGGGAGGAGGGGCACTTTCACTCACTGTGACCCTTATTGGATCAGCTCTCACTTTGTGGTCTCCCAGGGCCCTGGCTTGTTGGGGCTCCCCCACATGAAAGCTTTCCCCTGTTAGAGGGTTTTGCTGCACTGGCAGTGGGAGTCCAGGACGATCTCCCAATGTGCGACCCCTCCCCTGCTCCATACCCGCACCCGCATCAGCGATCTCGGTCTCTGTGGGCGGGAGCGAAGTTCTCTCCTACCCTGTTCTACCTCCTCCGAGGCCAGCTGCAGCCTCTCCACCTTCCATTGTTTGGCTGCTATGGGTCTCTGACGATTTCTGTTGTTAGGATGGTGTTTTTGGTTGGAAAGCAGTTGCTCTTCTTGGTTGTAATCTGGAGGGGAGAGAGTCCCGGGTGAGCTGAGGCCGCCATGTTGCTGGTGTCACCTTGAGCAGATGTGTCATGCATTTTTTCACACCATGCGATTGTCTCCATGATAATTTTTGGCAGCTGTGCAGCTTTCTGTTGAGTGGATGCTGCCCCATTTAGTTTCCATGCCCTACTGACAGATGGTTTGTTGTCCAGTGTTTCTTATAAGTAAAGCCTCAGCCTTGCCTTTCCTTTGTATGAAACCACTCTGCATGCATTCTTGGGCATCTTCCACTGAGCACATGGCTTGATGTTCGTTAAGCCTGGGACCTGTGGTGCCACCTTGCTTTCCAGGGGGTTGAGCGACCGCAGGATCCCACGTGGCATTTCTGTGGCTGTGGGGTGACCGCAACTGTTGAGACTGCAGTCATTTGGCTTCTCCTTTTAGATCCGCAAGGACGCTCTCCGAGCACTCAACGTCGCGTACACTGTGAGCACGCAGCGGTCCACTGTCTTTCCCCTGGACGGCGTGGTGCGCATGCTGCTGTTCAGAGATTGCGAAGAGGCCACAGACTTCCTCAACTACCACGGGCTCGCCGTCTCTGATGGGTAACAGCCAAGAGTGGAAGTGTGGGCCTCTCTCCTTTTTCTCTTTTATTGAAGCCCTGATAACGGGCTGGGTCACCCTAGCCGTTTTCTCGGCCCTGAAGACGGCATGTTCCACCTGCTGGCTCCCTGGGGAGCTGGTGAACACACCGGGCTCAGAATGGCTGGGGAGTGTCCCCAGGTTACATGCTGTTCATTGGCCCACTGGGGCTGAGACCCATTTCTTTATGACTCCAAAAATCACTGCTTTTCACAAATTACTAAAGAACCCAAAGGTAGAGGTTAGAGCCTTCCTTATTCTGTCCCTGAAAGATAGCATTTGCTGATCCCCCCTGTGACAGTCCACACAGGTGCTGGTAGGCTAGGCCAGGGGCTTCTCTGCTATGGAGCAGAGTGTTTTGAGAGCCTCACGTAACTCATGGCTCCCATCCCAGAAAATGGTGCCATGACACACAACATTCGTGTCCAAAGTTGGTGTTTCCTGCCCCTCTCTCCTTTGGCTCCTTACCACCAGCCCCCATCTGTCTGCTATGTGCAGTCCTGTTCTGATGGAAATGTGGCGGCTTTGGAATGAGCCAGGAGCATGTAGGTGCGCGTTGCTGCACACCTGGCTGTTAACGACCCGGCTTGGCAGCTCCCATGTCAGGAGGAAATGCCCGGGCTGGCAGTGGTGTGCTGTGGGCCCTGCCAGCAAACTAGCCTTTGCTGCTTTCCCTTCTCATTTCCACATCACCATGTGGTGACACAGTGACGAGGTGGGGCTTCTGGCATTGCTGCCAGGCACTGAGAAGGTGAAGGCTGGCTTCTTACCTGTGTGACTCTTCTCTGGGTTCTTTGTGGTCTGCATAGCTGTGTCGAGCTGAACCGGTCCTCGTTTCTGGAACCTGAGGGGTTATCCAAGGCCAGGAAGTCAGTGTTTATTACCAGGAAGCTGACCGTGTCAGTTGGGGAAATTGTGAATGGAGGGCCGTTGCCCCCTGTCCCTCGTCACATACCCGTGTGCAGCTTCAACTCCCAGAACAAGTATGTCGGAGAGAGCCTGGCTGCTGAGCTACCCGTGGGCACTCAGAGACCCTTGGACACAGCAGGTGAGTGAGCTGCAGTTGCAGGAGGGACCTAGCTGTGTTTCCCTCTGGGAAGCCTCTTCTGAGCCAGAAGCACTGTCGTCTTCAGGGGCTGGGGTGTAGGTATCTCTTCATGCACAGATATTTCTTGCCAAGAGCAGCCTGAGTGGCTCTTTGATGTCCTGGGGCTTGGTTCCCCCGGGTGAAGCACATGCTGTCCCCCATGACGTGTGGTCTGCTCAGGGAGGGTAGCCAGTCCTCAGGGTCACTCTGGGTGGCCCAGGGCTTGTCCTCAACACCGATGTTTGTCTGTTCCCTTCCAGGTGCAGGGAGAGGAGAGGAGAGCAGTGCAGAGGCAGACATGTCCCCACCCGCTCTCCTCCCGCAGCCTCTTCCTCCCCCTCTGCCCACACCAGTCTCTCTGCCTCACCTCCCGGCACCGGCACCAGCCCCGAGTGTGGTACCCAGCCCCTTCCAGCCCCTTGGGCAGCCTACCGTGCAGCCTGAGCTGCTTCCACCAAAGCCTGTGCCTGTGTACTCTGACACGGTAAGGAATCTTCCAGACGAGGGCCCTGAGGAGCCCTTGTGCACACATGTCCAGCAGTGTCGGATGTCTAGTTTGCCTGTTGTCTATTGACTGAACCTGCTGAGGTGGTTGCGCGTGTGGCTCTAGAATATTCTGGCTGTGGCTTGTCTCAGAACCCTGGCCCTCAGGGCTCCAGCCTGTCTTTCAGATGAGAAACCTGCAGCTCTGAGGGCAGGGACTACATACAGCTTCCTGCCTTGTTGCCTGTGTCTCTCTTTGAAAGGTTGCAGTTGAAGCTTTAGAGAATGAACTGAAAGCTTTTATGTCCCTGATGCTGTTGGTCAGATAAGTGGGGCCCTGCCCTGAGCGCTTCCCTTGCTAGGGCTCTGCAGACATGTGTCCACGTCTTCCCGCCTGCGTGCCATCCTGTGCCCTTACATGTCTGCTCCGTGTGATGCCCAACACCTGCTCATCCGAGACAGCCAGTGGACACGTCGACTAGGGCCGTGGGGGACCACGGGCAGCAGCGCGTGCCTACTGACAGGCATGCCCCTGGGGTCAAGTAGGGCCTGTCCACCACACACGTTGTGGGACTCAGTCTCACCACCCTGCTGCTTCGGCAGGCCCTGGAGGATGAAGGAGGCCTCAGAGGAGCAGGATAATGGCCACAGAAACTGCAGGTGTCTGATGTGGGGCAGCAGCAGGGCCGTCTGCATGGGTGCTGTCCAGCAGGCTTGCCCCGTCCTCTCCAGAAGGCTCCTCTCATTGACTAGGAGGAAATCTTTCTAGAAGCAGTGTACCTGAACCCGTGTGAGGGTCGCTGGACACCTTCAGACAAGGTCTGGGAGGGATTTCTGCCCTGGGCGGGATGTGTCAGGAGAAGGTCGTCTGGTCTCCATCTCCGTGGTTCTGTGAAGGCTGTAGAGTTAGACTGCTCATCAGCTGGGTCTCTATTGGGGCAGTGTCTCTCGGGGCCTGCACGGCACGCCTGACCCCGCCTGGCCTCTCCTTAGGACCTGGCACAGGTGGTGGATGAGCTCATCCAGGAGGTTCTCGAGAGGGACTGCAAGGAGGTTGGTGCTGCCGGGGCGGCCTTCGCAGCCACAGCTCTGGGGTAAGTGTGGTGCCGCTGCTGCTCTCAAGTTGCCTGTACTCGCTGGGGCCACACCCTGCCCTCCAGGTGCTCCCCTAGAAAGCTGCTATCAGTCTTCAGCAAGAGACTAACCATGTGTATGTGCTTGAATGTGGGTCCTCTTCTCTAGGTGGGTGTAATTTCTCATGTTCCTGACCTTCTGTTTTTCACTGGCGTGTAGTGTTCATTTGTGTATGCTTTTTCAGCAATATTAGGTTGTAAATTAAGTTGTAAATTAAGAAGTTATTTTTCTTTAAATTTTAAACTTGACTTAAAAATATAGTGAAAATTAGTTCATTCTGTATTAAAAATTGAAAACACTCACTTTGCTTGATCTTGGATTAAGTCTCAGTTTATAAATTTGACAGATTAAATCCCCTTAAACGTTTTATACCAGTTCCATCTTATACCACAATGAAGTTTCCTTAGACATTTCAGACTACATTAACAAATTTTATGTATCTGATTCTAATTCAAACATCTAGTCTTAATAAATTTAATAATCAGAATCTTTGTAAGCTCTTAAGCATTTTTATAAACTTAATTAAAATCTAATATATTTAGTAAATCACACTTTCTTAAGGATTTCAAACATCTTTTAAATATCCTAGTACAAGGGCCAGCCCAGTGGCATAGTGGTTAAGCTCACGCGCTCTGCTTTGGCAGCCTGGGGCAGCATAGGGTTCACTGGTTTGGGTCCCGGACATGGACCTATGCACTGCTTGTCAAGCCATGCTATGGCAGGCGTCCCACATATGAAGTAGAAGAAGATGGGCACAGATGTTAGCTCAGGGACAATCTTCCTCAAGCAAGAAGAGGAGAATTAGTGGGGGATATTAGCTCAGGGCTAATCTTCTTCTTCTTCAAAAAAATCCTAGTACACAAAGTGACACAATGATAAGAAAAGGTATTATTTCACCTATGTAAATGGAGATTACACAAAAGGATCAGTCTTGTTAACTGATTTGATTCATTTTTTTATAGTGGAGTTATATACATGCTTTCTGTTTGATGGAACTAAAAATAAATAAAAATAAATGAAATAATAAAGATCTCCATGGGCTTAACTGTTTATTGTAATAAAATTTTAACCATTTTTAAGTGTACAATTCAATGGCATTAAGTTCATTAACAATGGTGTGTACGCATCACTACCATCTTTTTCCAGAATTTTTCATCATTCTAAACAGAAACTATACCCATTGAACAATCATTTCCCATTCTCCTCTTTCCCCAGCCCCTAGTAACCTGTATTCTATTTTTGTCTGTATGAATTTGCCTCTTGTAGGTACCTAATATAAGTGGAATCTAACAGTATTTATCCTTCTGTGTCTGGCTTTTTTCAGACACAAAAATATTTTCAAGGTTTGAGGCCGGCCCAGTGGCACAGTGATTAACACACGTTCCGCTTCTGCAGCCTGGGTTTGCCACTTCGGATCCCAGGTGCGGACGTGGCACTGCTTGACAAGCCATGCTGTGGCAGGCGTCCCACATATGAAGTAGAGGAAGATGGGTACAGATGTTAGTCAGTCTTCCTCCGCAAAATGAGGAGGATTGGTGGCAGATGTTAGCTCAGGGCTAATCTTCCTCAAAAAATAATTAAATAAATATTTTCAAGGTTCGTCTATGTTGTAGCATGTATCAGCATTTCATTTTTTTTTTTAATGGCTGAATAATACTTCATTAAATATATACAGACACATAACACATGTATATAAACCACAGTTTGTTTATTCATCTGTTGATGGACGCTTGGGTTATTTTCACCTTTTGACTGTTGTAAATAATGCTGCAAAGAACATTAGTGTACAGATAACTGTTTGAGCTGTTGTTTTCAGTTCTTATGGGTATATGCCTAGGAGTGGAATTGCTGGGTCATATGATCTACTTCTGGAGAAACTGCCAAACTATTTTCCGCAGTGGCTGTACCATTTTACGTTCTCATCAGCAATGCGCAAGAGTTCCAATTTCTCTATGTTCTTGCCAATAGATGCTGTCTTCTGTTGTTGTTTTTTTAATAATAACAATCATAATTGATGTGAAGTGGTATCTCATTGTAGTTTTGATTTGCGTTTCCCTAATGACTAATGATGTTGAGCATATTTTCACGTGCTAATTGGCTATTTGTGTATCATCTTTGGAGAAATGTCTGTTCAAGTCCTTTGCTCATTTTTGAATTGTTTTTTTTGTTGTTGAGTTGTAGGAGTTCTTTTATATTCTGGAGATTAATCCCTTACCAGGTACATGATTTGCAAATATTTTTTCCTATTCTGTGGATTGTCTTTTCACTCTCTTGGTACTGTCCTTTGATCCACAAAAGTTTTAAATTTTTATGTAGTCCAATGTATCTATTTTTTTCTTATTGCCTATGGTTTTGGTGTCATATTCAAGACGTCATTGCTAAATTCAGTGTTATAAAGATTTCCCCCTCTGTTTTCTTCTAAGAGTTTTATAGTTTTACCTCTTGAGTTTGGGACTTTGATCCATTTTGATTTCACTTTTGTATGTGGTGTAACCTAAGGCTCTGACAACATTCTTTTGTATGTGGGTATCCAGTTTTCCCAGCACCAATTGTTGAAAAGACTGTCCTTTCTGCATTGAATGGTCTTGGGACCCTTGTTGAAAATCAGTTGAGGGGGCCGGCCCTTTGGCCGAGTGGTTAATTTCCCACGCTCTGCTTTGGCGGCCCGGGGTTTCACCGGTTCAAATCCTGGGCGTGGACATGGCGCCACTGGTCAGGCCATGATGAGGCGGCGTCCCACATGCCACAACTGGAAGGGCCCACAACTAAAAATACACAACTATGTCCCAGGGGGCTTTGGGAGAAAAAGGAAAAATAAAAATCTTAAAAAAAAACCCAAAACACTAGGTTTAAAAAAAAAAAAGAAAGAAAATCAATTGAGCATACATGTGAAGATTTCTTTCTGGGCTCCCTGTTCTATTCCATTGGTCTGTATGTCTCTTTTTATTCCAGTACCACTGTTTTGATTACTATAGCTTTGTAGTAAGTTGTAGTAAGTTTTGAAATTATGAAGTGCAAGTCCTTCAGATTTTTTCTCTTTTTCAAGATTGTTTTGCTATTGGGAGTCCCTTGAAATTCCATAAGAATTTTAGGATGGGTTTTTCTGTTTCTGCAGAAAATCCTGTTGGGATTTTGACAGTGATTGCATTGAATCTGTAGATTGCTTTGGGTAGTATTGACATCTTAACAATATTGTTGTCCAATCTGTGAACATGGGATGTCTTTCCATTAGTTTGGGTCATCCTTAATTTCTTTCAGTGATGTTTTATAGTTTTCATTGTACAAGTTGTTCATCTCCTTGGTTCAATTTATTCCTAGTTATTTTAATCTTTTTGTTACTATTGTAAATGGAACTGTTTTCTTAATTTCATTTTCAGAATGTTCATTGCTAGTGTAGAGAAATGCTATTGATTTTTGTGTTTGATCCTTGTATTCCAACCTTGCTGAACTTGTTTATTAGTTCTAATAGGTTTTGAGTGGATTCCTTAGGATTTTCTATATACAAGATTGTATCATTTGTGAACAGACATAGATTTCTTCTTCCTTTCCAGTTTGAATGTTTTTTACTTTTCTTGTCTAATTGCTCTGGCTATAATTTCCAATATGGTATTGAATGAAATAGCAACAGTGGGCATCCTTGTCTTGTTCCTGATGTTAGAGGAAAAGTTTTCAAGTCTTTCACCACTGAATATGGTGTTAGCCGTGGTGTTTTTTATACGGCCTTTAGCATGTGGAGGAAGTTCCCTTCTCTTCCTTATTGAGTATTTTTATCATGAAATGGTGTTGAATTTTATTAAATGCTGTTTCTGAATCAGTTGAGATGATCATGTGGGGTTTTCTTCCTTCATTCTATTAATGTGGTTGTATTACATTGATTTTGATTTTCATTTGTTGAATCATCCTTGCAGTGTAGGAATAAATCCTATGTGATAATGTTGTATGATCTTTTAACTATATTGCTTACTTTGATTTGCTGGTATTTTGTTGAGGATTTTTACATCAATATCTATAAGGAATATTAGTTTGTAGTTTTCTAGTGGTGTTCTTGTCTAGCTGTGGTATCCAGTCAAGGCAGTGCTGGCTTCATAGAGTGTTAGGTAGTATTCCTCCTTCTTCACATTTTTAGAAGAGTTTGAGAAGGGTTGGTCTGGTTCTTATTTAATTCTTTAAGTTTAGTAGAATTTACTAGTGAAGCCATCTGATCCTGGGTTTTTCTTTGTTGGGAGGGGTTTCTGAGTACTAAGTCAATCTCTTTACTAGTTAGAGGTCTATTCAGATTTTCTATTTCTTCATGAGTCACTTTTGATAAATTGAGTCTTTCTAACCATGGGCTTAATTTTCATGCTAAAAGCCAAATAAGTATTTTGTTTCCCTGCCAGTGTTAGAAGTTTAGTTATGTGGTTTCTTGGCTTTTGTTTATTTGTTTATTTAGACTGCTATCCCCTTTGCTCTGTCTAGTGTTTCCAATGCTGCCATGGAGGAGTTGCTCACAGCTGCAACCACAGGCATTTTGAGGCACATTGCAGCTGAAGAAGTGACTAAGGAAAGAGAACGAAAGGAGGAGGAGAGGCGACGGGCTGAAGAGGAGAGGTGTGTCTTGTCCCTGCAGTACACATGGGGGTCAGAGTGTGTGGACACAGGAGAGAACCCATCATCGCCTAGGATGCTCTTGCTGTTGTCCCCTGTACTAGCATCAGACCATGGCTCACCCAGTACCCTGTGGCCCAGGGCGTGGGTTGGGGTCCCAAGGCCCCACTCACCTTGTGAGCAGCAGCCCCTCCCTAGCTGGAGTGGCAGGAAGGTTGGTGGTCAGGAGAGCTTGAGTGGGGGTGGCTGTGTGGCCTGTCTGATGGGGTCAGAGGGGTTGAGCCTGCCCCTCAGCACAGCTCAGATCCCCACTCTCGAGGTCAGGGAGTGTGTAACGCTGGGTTTTATTCTTAAACGTTACCCTTGTACTTTTCTTCTTTTACCCTTAGGTTGAAACAAGAGAGAGAACTGGTATTGACTCAGCTCAGCCAGGGCCTGGCCACAGAGCTGATGGAACTCGTGGTGATGGATTGCGTGAGGGAAACCTGCTCCCAGGAGTTGAAGTAAGAGAAGTGCTGGTGTCATGCAGTGCAAGGGGCGTGGGTGAGGGGTCCAGGGTCGTTGAGGCACCGTGGTTGGGCTGTGCAGTTCAAGCTAGCTGCTTTCTTCTTGACAGGAGCCTATCTTTTGGATAGCCAAACACTGAAACACCATCCCTGTACTTGTGTGTGTGTTGCTTCCAGAGAGGGCCTGGCTTTCACTCTTATCCCTGCTTTGGGTCTGTTGTGTCTGTTAGCAAAAGAATTCTCTGGTGTCTTCTCTACACGAGGTTACTTACTGTTATTTTTTCCTCACGTAGAAGAGTCTTTCCCCTGTTTCATATGTTAAAAGATTTCTTTGAGCTTTCTCACTTAAGAACTTTTAAAATTTTAATGCCAAGCTTCAGGGAGAAAGAAGTTCAGTTGTGCAGCGAAGTCTGTCCTCGTACATAAGCTCCCCCGAGGTGGCCCTGACGGTGATGGACGTTAGTACAGTCACAGCTTCTGGTGCAGATGGGGACACAGCTGGGAGGCAGAAGTGTATTATTTAATTCATGTTTCTTTCCATCTCTACTAATTGGGAGTCTATGTCCCTGTTTACTGTAAGCAGGAGACCTCACAGATGACAGATATATGTCTCTTCTTAATCTCAGGCAGGGGTGTTAGGAGATAAGTAAAACCTAGGGCTCTTTGATATGTAGGGAAAGTGCTGTTCTCTGCAGGTCCGGGAGAGTTGGACTGCAGCTCAGCCCCAGGGCCCTCTCCACCTGTCCCAGAGCATCACTGTTGGAAATGGGTCTGGCCTGTTTAAGCTACTTTGATTTTGCCATTAAATGTATTTGATAAAGTCTTCTTTGCTCCTTTGGTTGACAGAATTTTGTTGTAAAAAGCTCTCTCTTAGATACTGGTTTATCTGAGGGCAACTGCCACATGACTGTAGGCTGCCAGCTCTGATGTACTTGTGACACTTCTTATTGCAAACATCAGATATGATGATGAAAAGATGTTGCAGTTGTCTTAATGGATATTTAAAATTAAAAATTTTAATTATTTTTAAGACAAAGGTTTATTCTTGACCATTTACAAGGGCCCTGTTAGACCTATAATCTAGTACCCTATACTACTCTTGTTCTATTTTGTCTATGATTCCAGGTGTCTGTATGTTAAGTAAAATGAAAATCTTAGAGCTTCTCTTGGAGCGAAGATGTAATTATATTCAGTATTAAGGACATGGACTCTTGTGCTTTTAAGGCAAGCCCTCAGTGTTTGGGGGCCCTGGGTGCAGTGTCTCCTGTGCTGATTGCCCTCTTCCCTAGGAGCGCGGTGGAGACAGACGACAGGCTCCGCAGGGCCCGTTGCTGTGAGGATGTCTGTGCCCACCTGGTGGACTTGTTTCTTGGGGAGGAAATTTTCCAGACTGCAAAGGAGACCCTCCAAGAACTTCAGTGCTTCTGCAAGTATCTCCAGAGGTGAGTCCTGTGTCCTTACACATAAAATCCATGCACACGGGGAGAGTCTCTTAAAAAGATTAAACTTTCAGAAACAGTCAATTATACACACACGTAACATGTTCCTTACAAAAGGGTATAAACTAAGGGATAAGCAATGAATTAGATTAGTGGGGGGCTGTTTTGTATTTTGACAAGTATTTACAGTCATTTACCCACTGTGCAAAACATAGGGAGGGGCCATGAAGAAGCCAAACAAATTATAGCTGTATGCACCCACGTGGATGAATTTCTAAAACATAATTTATAGTGAAAAAAGCACTTCTTAAGGAAATGTATACAACATCCAAGCAATGTATATTCAAACTAAATAGATTGTTTTGGATTTATATATAGTAGTATAACCCTAAAGAAAAGAAGGAAAATAAGGAACATAAACTCAGTGTGGTCGTTGGGGCCATGGGCATCTCAGTGCTGGTCACAGCTGCCGTTTCTCAACTGGACAGAAGCACGTGGGTATTAGATTTATCATTAATCTTTAAACTGGGTGTATATGCGTTATGTATGTTATATGGTGATTCATTTCGTAACAAAATTTGAGATAAGTCATAGTGTACTTGGCAGTTGCAACCAGATAAAAGGGAATTCAGTGAGCAATGAGTCTCCATTCCACGAGAGACCTCATCTCCTTCCTCAGGAGCAGCAGCTGCTTGTGTACCCATCCAGAAACCTCTGTCCATTTTGTGGGTGTTAACACAGGTGGGAGCATGTGTCCTCCTCTGCTAAGCCTTTCTTTACTCCATTTGATAGGAGGTGGAGACCTAACTGCGGCAGCGTGTTGGGCTCTTCTGGTTGTTGCAGGGCCTTGAGGCAGCTCATTGCAAGGATGCACCATAAATGACCTCCCTGGTCCCCTGGTGATGGACTTTTACCTGGCTCTTTAGCTATGACAGAGAGTGCTGTAGTGAGAGTCCCTGTACAAATATTTCACATGTGTCTGGAGATAAATTCCTGTCTGGTGTTTGCTGGGTCAGGGGGTATGTGTATCTTTTATTTGTACCCATGTTGCCAAATTGGCCTCTGAAGATGGTTCAGCATTTGCTGTTCAGTTCAGTAGTCTCGTTGCTCACCACCTCTCATTTGATACAGGTCTTCCCCATGCCTGAGTTTTAATTCTGATTCATTTCTCAGTTTGAGGACTGTTGCTGAAAAAAGACCTAAACATATTGCCAAAAATGTGTTTCCCCGTGTGAGGGCACTGGAGCTTGTTTTTGCATTTGTCCTTGTGGTGAACCTATAAAACACCCAGTGATGATATGCTGATGTGTCCTCCAGGTGGAGGGAAGCTGTCACAGCCCGGAAGAAACTGAGGCGCCAGATGCGGGCCTTCCCTGCGGCACCCTGTGTGGACGTGAATGATCGGCTGAGGGCGCTGGCGCCGAGTGCAGAGTGCCCCATCACTGAGGAGAACCTGGCCAAAGGCCTCCTGGACCTGGGCCATGCAGGGAAAGTAGGCATCTCTTGCACCAGGTCAGTGCTCAGCCTGCCACACGGCCTCCTAAGTGTACCCCTGCCCCACCTGACTTCACAAAGAGTGTGGATTAACATGTGTTTGGAGGGAAAGTGGGTGGAATCAGAAAAAGTGAAGACAGATGCAGGATTGCCTTTTTGAAGGTCTTTCCCACCAGTTCTGGGTGTGTGACTTACTCTCCATGCTTTGATTTCACATGCCTTTTCTCCTCAAAACACTCAGGGTCCTGGTAGTCGAATTTTATTTGGAATCACCTGTTTGTCTCCTGGTCTTCATGGTTTAAGGACACACCATGTCCATTCTCATTGATGGAACCAGAGGTCCACCTTGGCCTTACTCCCAACTCCACCCGTGTTCCCTCTGCTTCCAGATCCATCTGCTTCCCTGTCATTCCTGCTGCCGCCTTGCTCAAACCGCCACCCTGTCTTCTACAGCAGCATTTTAGCGACTCCACCTCTTGCCCTCCAGTCTCCTCTCACAGGGCTCCCTCCTTATGGCCCTTGGGTGTGGCCCTCCCTGCTGCCCTTCCTGGTTACCCCAAGCATGTCCAGCTCCTCAGGGCTCTGCCCAGGTCCTCGCTTGAGCTATCCAGTCCTGGCCATGTAGGGCTGTGTCACCTCTTGAGAGGGGCTTCACAGTGGGGACCCTGGGGGAATGCGACACAGAGGGGCTGCCACAGTGCACCATGCGGGGTCTTGTGATATGCCTCGTCCTCCCTGGGCTGTCATGGGGTGTTCTCTCTGAAAACTGTCTCCCTGGGTTTCATTTGGGTCCAGCAAACTTTGTGCAGTTGCCTATACCCCCGGGGTCCCTCTCCTGTGTCTATAAGTGGGTGGATGACATTGCCGACCCCTCTCAGATGCACTTTGTGTGGTCAGGGCATTCACAGTTCTCTCTGACCCATGGCAGCCTTAGCACTGGCCTGGCTGCCTCCTGGAGTCATGGATGCCTTGCCTGCGTCAGGATGGCCCTCTCTCGTGTCTCCCTCGACCCCTCTCTCTCAGCATAGCCCCCTGCCCTCTGTTCTTCCCTTCTGCCCCCTCCCTTGGTAATCTCTTTCTGTCCTTAGCACTGATAGCTCCCCTTGTGCATCTCCAGCCGAGGCCTCTTCCCTGCATCCCAGACTTCTGTACCCCATTCCCAACTCAACATGGGAACCTAATCTTTGCCCAGCCTGCCCTACTAGAGGCCTTCCCTGGCTCCCAGGACACCAGCGTGTCCTCCCTGGGCTTAGGTCACACACCTGGACTCAGACCCAGTGTCCTGCAGCTCTTCCATCACCATGTCTGCTGCCAGCCCTTCTCACAGAGCCGCCTGTCTGTCTGCCGGCTTCCACCCTTGACCCCTACACCCTAGTGTCCTCACCACCACCACCAATTCAGGTCATCTCGGGTCTCTAGTTGATCTCTCTGTGCTGCTCCCTGAGTCCTTGCATGGCACCCCCCAGCCCCGGGTGTCCCCAACTGCTCTCCCTGTGCTCATTCCAGGTTCATGACAGGCCTGCTCCTGCCTTGGCATGGCCACTCCCTCTGCCTGACTACCCTAGAGGTTGTCACTCTGGCTGTGCTCACTTCCATCAGGTCTGCTCACGTAGCCCCTTCTCTGACCACCCTGTGTAAGACCACAGCACACTCATGGCATCTGCCACACCATCCACGTACAGAGGCTCTTCTCTCTCCATGAGAGTGTGTTGTTCTAGAAGGGCAGGGACCTTGTTCATTTATTGCTGATCCCCCATGGCTGGCACACAGTAGAGCATTACATGATGTTTGTGGAATGAATGAGTCCTCTGACTAGCCTGTTTCTTTATCAGAAAAGTTGTCTTGGTCTCCTAAGTATTTTCCACCTGGAGACACTCACTAACACATTACTTTTCACCCAGAATATCAGTAAATACATATCGAATTCCTGTCACGGGTGCTGAGCTGGCCCGTGTAAGCACCTTGTCCTTCTCCCTTTTTTCGCAGGTTAAGGTGGCTCAGAAACAAGACGGCACACCAGCTGAAGGTTCAGCACTTCCACCAGCAGCTGCTGAGGTCTGTCATGCCCCCGCGGTGTATGCTGCCCCTGCCTGGGGCTCACACACTAGCTCACCCTCAGTGCCCTGTCCCTTCCAGTGATGCAGCCTGGGCGCCCCTGGACCTGCCATCCCTTGTGGCTGAGCACCTCCCCGGGAGACAGGAGCGTGTGTTCTGGAAGCTGGTGCTGGTGTTGCCTGACGGAGAAGAGCAGTTCCCAGGGAGTCCTGGCAGGTCAGGGAGGGTTTCCCTCCATGGGGTCTGATCCAGAGGAAGCAGCCTGGGGAGGTGGAGCGACTTCTCCCAGAGTGTGGGGAATGTCAGCTCAGTGTGTTCCTCTTGCACACTGTGAGAGGTGGTGGGAACCGTAACGTCTATTTTTGTGTTTCGATCCTGAGACTTGACGTCTGTTTTGTTTGTGATTTGAAGTTGACGCTTTAAATTATTTAAATTTTTATTCTGTAAACTTGGCAATAGTCTTTGCCCAAAAGTATTTCAGAGTTGATTATTATTTAAAGCTGTGCTAAGGTAGATTGATTAGGGCCCTCTTCATTTTTGACTCTTGGGGAAGACAGTTTATAGTTTGCTATAGTTCTGTTTTTTTCCTTAGAAAAAAAACTTTTAACATTTTTAAAAAGAAATCCGAAAAATTGACAGGGCATTATTTCCTGTAACCAAATCGCTTCTAGAAACCATACTTTGAAAGCAACTACAGAACATGTTACTTTTCTTTTTTAACTGCTATGTTGAGATGTAATTCATGTATCATCAATTTCACCCATTTAAAGTGTACATATCCCTGGTTTTTGATATATTCAGAGTTGTACAATCACCACCACTATCTAATTCCATAATACGTTTTTCTCCTGAAAAGAAACCCCATATCTATTAGTAATCCACTCTGCACTCCTCCCTGCCCTCACTCCTGGCAACCACTAATCTGTTCTCTGTCTTTATCCATTTGCCTATTCTGGACATCCTATATAAATGGAATCATAAAGTATTTAGTCTTTTATGACTGGCAGCTTTCGTTTAGGTAAGGTTTTCTAGGTTCATGTTTTAGCGTATATTAGTCCTTCATTCTTTTTTTGTGGCTAAATATTATTGCATTGTATGCATATACCACATTTTATTTATCTGTTCATCAGTTGATGGACATTTGGGTTGTTTCCACTTTTTGCCTATTATGAAGAATGCTTCTGTGAACATTCATATATAAGTGTTTGCATGGACATACGTTTGCAGTTCTCTTGGTTATATACCTAGGAGTGGAACTGCTGTTAGGTTGTATGGTAACCCTATGTTTAAGTCTTTGAAAAGTTGCCAAACTGTTTTCCACAGTGGCTGCACCATTTTGCATTCCTCTCAGCAATGTATGAGGGTGTTCAGTTGTCTGAATATGTTACTTTTAGTTACCAGTAGTAACTGCTATTGGGACACACACATGCTGAGGAAAAAGAAAGCCATCAAGCTTATCTCAGGAGACAGCTGAGCAAAGAAGAGAGTTGTGGTGTTTTAAAAGTATTTAAATGATTCACTTCTTAAAACAGCTGTCTTCTGATTTGCTAAATTCATAAAGAAACATATGTCACAGAAATTCTTAAGGTCTCAGGCATGAGAAATTTGATTTGGTAAAACATGTATATTTCAAACTCTGAGGGCCTTTTCTATTGCTCAGAATCTTTTCTTAGTGCTTCATAATTTTAATCACATTAGAATGACCCAGTTCCATGAGTGCCCTCTCCTCTTACCCAGTAAGAGTAAGCCAGTAGAATTCCTAGCTCCATTTTAAAATCACAGCTTGTTTTGTGTAGATCAACTTCACAGTAAGATTTGGTGTCTGTGGACCTATATCTGTGTGATATTTCTAATTATTTTCCTGAAAATCTTTATAGTTCAAATTTAGAATTAGATTTTTCTTCAAGTGTTATTTTCTTTTATTCACAGAATCCTAGAAAATTGGTTAAAAGTCAAGTTCATGAGTGATGATGGCTCGGTGGATGACACATGCAGTGATGCTGGTGGGATTCAGACACTCGCACTCTTTAATGCACTCCACAGCAGAGGGAGTCAGACAGTTTCTGTCAATGTGTGTATAAAGGTGAGTGACAGTCACTTTGTATATTTACTTTTGGGATTTTCTTGTTTTCACTCACTCCCAGACATCATTGAAATCATATAAATGCCCTGAAGTGGTTTTGAAAGGATGTGGAAGGCTCAGAAGTGAGTGTCATGTCTGTTTCTCCTGTGTCTTGGTGATGTCCCATGGACTCCTGTTTGGAGTGAGATGCCAGGCTCAGTTCTCGGGAGTGCAGTGATGCTTAACTGTCTTGGGTCACAGACCTCTTTGAGAACTTGGTGAAAACTCAGAACCATCCTGGAAAGACAGAGATGCACTTATGCTGTTCTGCACATAATTCAGAAGCCCTGAACTCCTTCGTGGGCCTCTGCTATGGGAAAGAGGGAAAGGAGAGACAGCATCCCACAAAAATGCAGCGACTGTTACTGCACACATGGTTTGCCAACTGCTGACGTCTTTGTTAAAATGGCTTCCTGGTACATCAGGTCTTACCAAAAGACTGATGATTTTAATCCTATGCAGTTTTCACTAAACTTGATCCCAGTTTGCATATGGGTTCAGTATTGGACATTTCAGATTAGTTGTTTTTGTTTTATATTCATGTTGTCCTCAGTTTTCTATTACAAGTTTTAATTTTTGTTCTTTATAGGTGTTTGTACAATATTGAGCTTAATTGGTTCCCTGAGAGATTTTTGTTTAATGAGAACCTGTTTCCTCATTAGATTCAAACTTGCATAAGTGAATTTTAGGTTTCAGTGTATGTGTTCAGAAATAAAATTAGATGTGTATTTTATTTGCTTGGAAATAGCAGTGCAGGGCAGGAAATGTGGGCTTCAGTGCTGAGTAGACCTGGTGTTGATAGCTGCTGCTCTGGCCAGCTCTCTGAGCCTCAGCGTAGTATCTTCCATGATGTGGTCATCACGACCCACTGCACCAGCGTCTCATAAGGGTATCTGGGCTGTGTGCTTGGAGGAGGGCCCAGTGACAGTCAGCTCTCCCCTGTGTCCTGACTTGAAGGCTTATACTACCCAGGCCTCTCCTCTTCCTAACAGAGTCACCTTCATGGCTCGTCCTGGTCATCTGCATTTGATGCTGCAGTCCCTGTTCCCTCTGTCCTTGGAACTTCTTAAAATTGTAGTTTGGTTATAGATTTTCTGTTTTTCCATGTTAATACTATTTCTTGGATTTTCTAAATGTAAAAGTAATACATGTATAAAACTTTAAAAATATAAGGAAATATAAAGATGATGAGCCCATCCATGCTTTCACCATTCAGAGGCAACAGTTAAGAATGTCTTGGTCCGTGTTCTTCCCTTTTTTCCTATAATTACACGGTTAAACTTCACCCATTAGAGAATGTTTGTTTTTCCTCTTGTCTTTATTCTTAAAATTTTTGATCAAAGTATTCCTTGGATATAGTTAAAAAGCCAGGACCACATCATTTATGATGAGAAACAGCAGCTCCTGCCCCCACTTGTAGCCTCTTGCCCCAGGGCTTGATTTCTGTCATGTTTCCAAATAACATTGCAACACTCTTTTTTCTCAATTTATCCACTTTAGATGTTCTCCACTGACTTCCCATTAAAATAGGTGTATTTATTTATTGCTACATAACAAATTACCCCCAAATTTAGCAGCTTAAAATAACAAACATTCACTACCTCACGATTTCTTGGGTCAGCTTAGCTGGGTCCTCTGGCTCAGGGTTTCTCAGGTGAAAATCAAGATGTAGGCCAAATTCTGGTCTCATCTGAGAGCTTGACTGAGGGAACTTCCATGCTCGCTCTCGTGGTTGTTTCAGGGTTCACTTCCTTGCAGGCTGTGGCCAGAGGCCTTCGTTCCCTGCCATGGGGGGCTCTCCATAAGGCAGCTTGCATCATGGCAGCCAGCTTTGATCAACTGAGTAAGATGGCAGTCTCTTTGTAACCTAATCTTAGAAGTGACATCTCATCACTTTTGTCTGCTTCTGTCTGTTAGAAGTGAGTTGCCAGGCCCAGCCCAACTCAGGGCAGGGGATTGTGCAAGGTCGTGAGCACTAGGAGGTGGCAGCTGTATGCCACGCTGGGTGAGGAGCACTCTTACACCATGGTCCCACTCAGCCTTCTGCACCTTCCCAGGATGGCTGCATTGCCACTTCATGTTATCTGAGTGAGGGGGGGTCAAGTTCTGATGTCTGTGTGACCACTGTTGGCCCCAGAACCAGCAAGTGTTGTACGAATACATTTGTTAATTTTTTCTGCAAGTAATAGTTCCCTTATTTTCTCACTTACATGGTTTTCTCTGTATCTCTTGTTAATTTTATCCAAGTGTGCCAGCAGATGGGCTGTACACATCTTAATAGAGTTTTCCAAATGCCCTCTGACTTCACCTTATTCCTCTCTCTGAGAAAGTGCCATCCTCTGTGCCTGTCTGGGCTGATAGCATGTCCCAGAGTATGGGTGCCACTGGGGCCTCTGTACCAGTCATGGTCCTGCTCCTCCACTTGCTCACTCTGACCTTGGGCAAGGTCCTTGTGTCTCTGTGCTGCCTGTGGATGGGTACTCTTAATATCCCTCTTTTACTGATGAGGAAACTGAGGCTCAGAGAAGTTAAAATAAATTGTCCCAGGCCACAGAGCTGCTCCATGGTGGTGCTACACACAGGTGCCCTTAGAATGAAGTGAGTTACATAAACAGAGTCCTTGCACCTGTGCCTGACACACATCAAGTGCTCACACAGTGTTGCCATTCACAGCAGCAGCAGTATTTTTTCTTGGTTTAGTCTCTTCTTTAATGGAGAACGTCTTCCAGTTTCTTCCAAAGTAAGGATGCGTGGGAGGAGAATTTGCTGAGTTCTAGTCTGTCTGAAAACGTATTTATACTCACAGGTGCTTCACAGTGTGGCTGGTTGTAGGATGATGGGCTGAAAGTTGTTTTCCTTCCAGTTTTGCTGCAGTGTCACCTCGCAGCCAGTGTTGCTGTTGAGATGTCTGAGGCTACTCTTGCTCCTTTCTCTGTGGCCTGGTGGTGTTTCTCTTTGGAAGCCTGCTCTCTCTGTCCCTGAGCTTCTGAACACCCACTTTGGTATGCCTGATGCCGACTCCCTTCACTCACTGTGCTGGGCCTGGCAGGTCCTTGCAGGGTGGAGACCCTATTTTCACTTCTGGGACCTTTTTGTGTCTTGGTGACACCTGTTCTCCCTCCCTTTTTTCTTGTTCTCTCTTGAACCTGTCAGACAGATGCTGGATCTCTGAAGTTGATCCTCTGAGCCTCTCATCCTTTCTAGCCTATTTTCTATCTTATTTTTTATATTGTGTTCTAGGAGATTTTCTTGACTTTATATTTCAGGTGTTGTATTGAATTTTTTGTTCCATGTATATTATTCATTTTGTTCTTCTTAGCCTTATTCGACTGTCTCATATCATCTTAGGACTGCTTTGGGTGCATGATCTAATCTCTCTGAGGGGGTTAGGATTTCGTGTCTTTCTGAGTTTCCGTGTGTTCTGTGCATTGTCTGTCTCTTTTGGTTCCTTTTTCTCTGTTGTCCTTGTCTCTCTCTCTTCTTGGAGGCTGTCCTGAGGCTCCTTATCTGAGGCAACCTCCATATCTGAGTGAGGCCTCCAGAGGCTAGCCACAAGCTCTGCTTGGGGTAAGTTAGAGGGTAACTGAATGGCAAGCCAGCCTTTTTTGCGGGGGCGCCCAAGTGTCAGGATCTGGATGTCTATTCCCTGGGCTTCTCTAGAAAGGACCCACCTCGTCTCCTCCTTGGCAGTGGCTGGTTCTCTCAGGTAAGATCCCTGCCCCTGCCTGATGTGCCCCGTGCCTGGATCCTCAGGAGAGAACACCTGCCCAGGAGGATAGGAGGACAAGCTGTACTTAGATGCTGCCTGCAGGGTGGGTGGATGACCTGTTGGGCCCCTGTTCTGTGTGTGACTCGTCCCTCTAGGCTCTGAGCCTCCCCTCTGGTTCTTGGTGCTGTAAGGCCTGGGTGCTCAGGGCCTTTGCAGGCTCAGCTGCCTGGTTCCTTCCACACCGTGTCTGCAGCCCTTCACATGTGGCTTCCTCTGCTTCCTTAACCCAGTGGTTGTTCCCATCTCTGTGCTGCTTTCTGGAAGTGGGTTGGAATTCCTCGTCTGCTGCTGGCTTGCCTTTCACCTTTTTTGTCATTATGGGCTTACCTGTTTTTATATCTGCTTAAGGATAACTGTTGAGATTAAAGTAACATGCTCAAACACTGGAAGCTGAATTATCTGTTGACCTGGCTGTTTCTCACACTAATTCATGGCCTCATGGAGGGAGGCCAGTTCCGTGAGCATTTGTCTGTGCTTACTCTGGGGCCAATGTTCACTGCTCATTTGTCCCCTGGTGTGTCCCTCCTGATGATTGGGGTGCTGTTCTAGGTGGCACATGGTGCGCTCAGTGACTGTGTCCTGGATGCCGTGGAGACGCAGAAGGAACTCCTGGGGGCCAGTGGGCTCATGCTGCTGCTTCCCCCCAAAGTGAAGAGCGAGGATGTGGCAGAGGAGGATGTGTACTGGTTGTCGGCGTTGCTGCAGCTGAAGCAGCTCCTGCAGGCCAAGCCCTTCCAGCCTGCACTTCCGCTGGTGGTTCTTGTGCCCAGCCTGGGAGGGGACACGGTGGAGAAGGAAGTGGAAGATGGTTTGTGAACACAGTCTTGTTTATGAACTGGCTTGTTTAATAAATGGGTTGAGCCCTGGGTCTGAGGAAGTGCTGGCAGGTGGTGTTGGGAGTCGTGGGACAGTGCTGTTCTGGTGGCTGAGAGCAGGGCTGAGTGGGGTCAGCGCAGTGAGGTGTCAGCTCCCATGCAAAGTGAGAGCATGAGACAGCTGACCTCCATCTGTTTCCCTCAAAGGTCTGATGCTCCAGGATTTGGTTTCGGCTAAGCTGATTTCAGATTACACCGTTCTTGAGATCCCTGATTCCCTTAATGAATTACAAGGCACGAGGAAGGTGAGCTGTCATCATTTTTAAAGGCCAACTAGATACTTGTGTTTTGCCTCTTTCTCTTTCTCTTGAATTTAGTGTATACTACTGCTTGCATTTTTAATTTTATGTTTTGACAGGTAACTTTCTAAAACTATAAGCAGAAATCAAAATAAAAGATAAAATTTGCCCATGGTCCTGCCATCTGCAACAAATTAAATTGTTCATATAAATTTTTTTAGTGTTTTTGTTGTTACGGCTTTAAAATATGACCATTCTTGTCTTATATCAGAGGTTCAGATACATAAATTACTTTTGTTAGGGTAGTTCTTCTTGGACTATATGAAGAAATAATGTTATCAGAGGTTTCCTTAAAAAAAAAGGAAGTCTGAGCCAGCCCTCATGCCTAGTGGTTAAAGTTCTATGCTCACTGCTTTGGTCGCTTGGCTTCACTTCCCCTTCACAGAACCACACCACCCATCTGTCAGTTGCCATGCTGTGGCAGCGGCTCACATAGAAGAAATAGAAGGACTTAGAACTAAGATATACAACCATGTACTTGGGCTTTGGGGAAGAAGAAAAAAAAAAGAGGAAGATTGGCAACACATGTTAGCTTGGGGCGACTCTTTCCCTGCAAGAAAACAAGTCTGTGCTGACAATGACATTTAGGGAAAGAAGTGCTGGGAGTTGAAAGTAACTGCAGGAAGAAAGCTGAGCACAGGACGTGAAAGCTTCCTGGCTTGCGGTGAAGCTGTCAGTCTTTCTAAGGAGGGGAAGACGGGTCTCCATTTCTGTGTGCGGAGAAAAGGACGTGCAGGGCTCGTTGCCCTTAGGCCTGAGCCCTTCAAGGGGCTGATCCTGCAGGCCCCACTCTCCAAGGACAGGGTGGGACTTGGAGCCCCTGTCTGGGGGCCCTGCTGTGTGGTTCTCCAGGTCTTTAGGAGGCCAAACAACTGCAGCGGAAGCTTCTCCTCCCCTCCTAGTGTGGTTGAGAAGCTGGTGCTCGGGGCACCTGCTGTGGCAGCTGTGGGGGGAATCTTCAGAAAGCTCCCTTGACAGACAGCATGAATTGTTTAACCGGGTCTCTCTGAACTATCTTTGTTTCTCAGGTTTCACAGGCTGTGCAGTGGCTGGTCTCCCGCTGCCCCTGTGCCCTTGACCTTTGCTGCCAGACCCTCATTCAATATGTGGAAGATGGGGTTGGCCGTGAGTTTAGTGGCCGGTTTTTCCGTGACAGAAGAGAGAGGCGGCTAGGCGGCCTGGCCTCACAGGAGCCTGGTGCCATCATTGAGCTCTTCAACAGCGTGCTGCACTTCCTCGCATCCGCAGTGTCCTCCGAGCAGCTTTGTGACCTGTCCTGGCCCGTCACCGAGTTTGCTGAGACGGGAGGCAGCCAGCTGCTTCCTCACCTGCACTGGAACTCCCCGGAGCACCTGGCCTGGCTGAAGCAGGCAGTGCTGGGATTCCAGCTCCCGCAGATGGACCTTCCGCCCCCAGGGGGTGCGTGCTCAAACTGATGGTGTGGCTGGGGAGGAGGGTAGGGTGGCTGAGCCCCGACTGTTCTCTTACTGTAGTGACAGTCTGGCAGGATCAGGCACTAGTGTGAGGTTCATACCATCTCCTCCACTGTGCGCCGCCCCCTCCCCACACTGCCCCTGTCACCTTTGGGTTTAGGGGTCAGAACAATCAGGGTTTTGTGGAGTGGGGGCTGTTGACCCATCACCACCAACAGAGCAGTCTGTGGGTGTCTGCTCAGCCCTGGGGGAAGGTGTCGAGCAGTGTTGGGAGGAGCACTGACGCCAAGGCCTGAGACAGCAGGTCCTGTCCTGCCTGCACCTCTGGGGTGTGAGGGCAAAGAGCATGGGGATTGTGCAGTCCTGTCACCAATTTCTGGCTCTGCCGGGGCCATAGCACTCTGCTGATGTAAGGCCAGAGTTCCTTCTGTGTCAAAGAAGCCTCTGTTCTATGGGCCAGGCTGTGCCAGATGAGGCCTTTGGGCTGTTTTAACGCAGGCTCTATGGGTCTTGTACACTGGGTGTGGAGATGGCCCCTTCTCTTGCTGACACTGTTAGGAGGGAACAGTGCTGTTCGCTGTTTATGTGGTTTAGCGCATGGCCTTGCCAGGGCTGCGTGGAGCAGAGGCCTCAGGCGCCCTTCTGAATTTCAGGTTGTGGTCTTCAGTAGGTCTAGCAGACACTTGTTACTGAAGGAGCTTGAAGGGAAGCAAAGCACACAGTGCAAATCCTCTGTACCGTGCGCTAGGTTAGGGTTCCCCAAGAGAAGCCAAGACCTCCTGTACCAGACTCACCTGGTGCTCATTACAGTACAGATTCCTGGGCACAACCACAGCCCTGTACAATCAGAGTCTCTGGGGGGACCCTTCATTGTGAACTTTGTCCAGGGTGCCTGTCTGCATCCCTTACTGGGACACGGAGAGGGAGATGCTCTTTCTTCAGCAGCTGTGGTTCTATTGTATTCAGATTCAAAAGCAGACTTCTCAACTACACAGTTGCCTTGTCCTAAGAACATTTCACATAGATTTCTAGCTGTACTTTGGCCAAATCTTGTAACTCACGAAGTGCTTTCTCTCCAGCTCCCTGGCTCCCCATGTGCTCTCTGGTCATCCAGTATGCCTCCCAGATCCCCAGCTCTCGCCAGACACAGCCCGTCCTCCAGTCCCAAGTGGAGAATCTGCTTCGCAGAACATACTGCAGGTGGAAGAGCAAGAGCCCATCCCCGGGCCGGGGTGCAGGGCCCTCGGTTTCAGAGATCCCGTGGGATGATGTCATTGCCTTGTGCATCAACCACAAGCTGAGGGACTGGACACCCCCGAGGCTTCCCGTCACATCAGGTAGTTAGCGCTTGGTGCTGTGGGGCCGGCTCCCCATGAGACTTTCTTAAGGATATTTACTTGATGTTTGTTTCTTTTCCTGCGGGTCCCTCTCCTTCCTTTCCTTAGGATTCCCTCTTCAAGCCAGTGACTTCCAGGTGACCTGTAAACATTGGGAAGAGCTAAGAAGTTTCCAGGAAAGCCTGGACTTACCTCCTCCCTTAAATGGGCCCCTCAGGCTGGCTCTAAGAGAGACTTGTGTAGCTCTGAGGAATCGTAGTGGCTATGCCACAGTCTGTGCCACAGACACATGAGCCTGTCTGGACCTTGAATGACCCATAGACACTTGGAGCTTATTTGGCTCAAGCATGGGAGTAACATAATTATGTGACTTTAATAAATCAGAAGGGCTTGTCCTTAAATCACTGAATTTAAGCAAATGTCAAGTGGTCACCTATTGCTCTTCTGATTCTGTTCCTATTTGTTTTTGTATTGTTTTCTCAGAGGCGCTGAGTGAAGATGGTCAGATATGTGTATATTATTTTAAAAACCATTTGAAAAAATATGATGTTCCTTTGTTGTGGGAACAAGCCAGAATGCAGACGCAGAAGGAGCTACAGCTGAGTCAGGGGCGGTGAGATCTGTGTTCATTGTGCATTTTTGTCATCACTACAGCCAAGAGAGTGAACCATATTCTCTTCCAAAGTACACAGACAGAAATTAATATCCTATACATAGAATCCAGCCCATTGTGGGCAGGTCCTGACAAATACTCAAGGAACAGATCATTCCCATGTAGTGGAAACTGTTGTAGAGCAGACGAAAGCAAATCTTACTTCATTTATCCAACGAACCTGACCCTGAAATCATAACATAACCAGGAGAGTGCAGACAAAAGAAAGCGGAGATCTCTCATCTCACTTGGAAGCCTGGTTCAGAAATACTAAATAATGGGGCCAGCTGGTGCCACAGTGGTTAGGTTCGCATGCTCTGCTCTGGTGGCCCAAGTTTGCAAGTTCAGATTCTGGGCATAGACCTACACACTGCTCATCAACAAACACTGGCGGCATCCTGCATACAAAGTAGAGGAAGATTGGCACAGATGTTAGCTCAGGGGCAATCTTGCTCACACACACAAAAAAGAAATACTAAGTAAAACGTTAGCACATGCAATCTTGCAGTACATAAAAAAATGACAAGTAGACTTTATCCTATGATAAATAGTATCAACAACAGAAATCTACTCATGTAATTTGCTGGCATAAAAATAATTAATCGTTTCAGTATGTTTTAATGCTTTCCTTAAAATTTATACCTATTCCTGCCCCTCCCTCCAAATTTATACCCATTCTTGATAAAATTTCTTAGGAGACTTGGGTAGAAAAATTCCTTAGCTTGATAAAGCTGTCTACCATAAAACTACCAAAAAAATCATGCTTTTTGGTAAAACATTAGAAACAGTAAAGTCAGAACTGGCCTGAGCTGCCTCTAATGTCACTGCTGCTCACTGTTGTCCTGGAAATCCTGCCCATGCAAAGACACAGGTATGATGGCATAAATATTGAAAGGAAGGGGAAACTGTCATTTCCAGACAGTAAAACTGTCAGTTCAAGATAATAAACAGTCATCCCCCAGAACTTTACAGGGTTCAGCAAGGTGATCAGACAGATCGATGTACAATGTACGAAAATTCTCATCACAACACCAGCAAACCATAACATAGGGACATAAACTGACCAGGAGAGGTGCTGAACCCCGGTGAAAGGGACTCTTGGCCCTGAAGGTACAAAGAAAAGTTGGATAAATGAAGGGTATGCTGGCTTTGTTGACAGGACACAATGCTGTAAAGATGTCAGTTCTCAAAGTACACAGTCAGGGCATTTTTAATCAGAAACCCAAAAGGATTCTTCCTCCTAGTCTTGATAAGTTAATTCTAAAATTCATCAGGTTGAGAAAATGTGTAGCAATTGCTGAAAAAACTTTGAATAACAAGGAAGATCTTCTCTCCCTGATGTCAAAACATATAGTAAACTTACACTAGAAGAATGGATCAGAAAAGAAAGTGCGGAAACAGAACCACATGTGACGAAAGTACCATGCCAAATTAGTAAAGTTAGTGGGGAAATGATAGACATTGGCATCTGTTTAGGAAAAGCATTAGAGCCCCTGTCTCTCACTGTTTGTAGTCATTAGGTCCAGGTGGATTTTAAAGCTAACCGTAAAAATAACCTTCCCTATATCAGGAAGAAAATAGGGAACCTGTTGATAACCCTGAGATGGGAAGCAAAACTCAGAATAGAGAAGCTCTGAGAGCCCAGCTGCCCAGGAGAATGGATGCTCCCATAAGGCAGAGGCTGCCCTCCCTCGGCTTCCCTCCTGAGGGAAGCTGGGAGCAGGCAGGGCAGGTCTGAGGTTCTGTGTCTCCACCCACACTCTACCCGATCCCGAGGAACCCTTTCTCCCTCTCTTCCTGACCATAAGCATTTCAAAACATGTACTTACAGTTTGGGGATAAAGTCTTTTCATCCTTCTGCAAACAAGTTTCCCACTCCGTTACTTCACATGCACCGCAAAGGGAAGAGGAGTGTGGAGTGTGGCCGAGAGGGGTGGATTCCCAACGCGGAGGATCTGATGCGCGGTGCCTCTGCCCACGAGCTCCTGGCCCAGTGTCTGTCCAGTAGTCTGCTGCTGGAGAAAGAGGAGAGCAAGAGGTGAAGCCCTTTCCCTGTGGTTCATTGTCTCCTGTAGGCTACTTCATGCTGGATTAGCAAGGATCATAGTAACGTGACTTTGTTTTAAAAAGAAGGCAAGTCAAGCATGCACCAGCCAGAGGCAGTGCCCTAGATAGCATGCCTTAAACTGTTTTATTTTCTGAAATCAATTTCATTTATTGTTTATTATTGAAAGTCAGTCTTAAGTTTTCTCGTGAGAATTAGGTGTGGCTGGCTAACCAGGTCTGACTGGATCGTCATCCTGAACATGTGGCTGGGCCCTCCCCGCTCTCTGCTCTTGGCGAGCCTAAGGGCATTGGTGCATCTTCTCACACTGCAGGCAGGCAGGGAGCCAGAGTAGACCCTCCTCTATGTCTCCCATCACCCTTGTTTATGGTTTTACTGAGAAAGGACCAAGAAGAAGGGAGTTAACACTGGTCGTCCTCACATTCCTGGCCCCCCAACCCCCATCCCTGTACCCCAGCAACCTCCCTGTGTCCAGCCAATTCCCTCTTGTTGCTGGGGATGAACTGTCCAGCTTGTAGCCAAGGTTAGCCCCTCCCCTTGGCTGCGGTCTCATCTTCCACCCACACAAGGACATTTGTCCAGTGACAATCACTCTCTTGCACCATCACCCTCTCACCAGCATACAAACATGAAAGCAAGCTGGCATTTCTCCCTAACTTGGCTCCATTTCCCTCTTAGTTACTGCCCCCATGCTTCTGCTCCCTTAACAGTAAACTCCTCAAAAGCAGTGTGATTCTCACTTCTGTAGTTCTCTTTCCCTGTCTCTCCTCAGTCCCTCCTGCCCCTGACGTCCGCTCTGGTCAGGGTCGGTACAGCCTGCACACAGCTGAACTGATCATGAACCCCAGTCCCCAGGAGTGTTCCATACCTTTGCTCCCTCCTTCCTGGCTCCCAGGAGATGCCCTTAGTCCTTCTCCTGCCCTGCTAGCCACTCCCCCTAAGGCCCCGCTGCTGGTTCTTCCTCATCCCCCAACTGCCTCCTCCCTAGCTCACTCTCTGGACCTTTCCTCTGTGTCATCTGCACCCACTCCCCAGTGACTTCATCTGGTTTCATGGATTTTAAAATAACATCAAATTTATATCTCAAACCCTGAGTCCTCTGAGCTCCAGATTTGAATATCCTACTGCTTCCTTGAAATCTTCAGTAGCTATCTATTGGATGCCTGATAGCCATCTCAAAGCTAACATACCCCAAATCTAATTTCCAATTTCCCCCCAACCAGCCCCTCCTATGGTGGTCTTCCTCAGTTGATGGCGGCTCCATCCTTCTAGTGGCCCAGGCCAAATGCCTTGGAATCATCCTTCCACATCTGGTCCATACACAAATCCTATTGGCTCTATACAAACTATATTCAGAATCAGACCACTTTTGCAGTAGTCTGTAGTCTAGTCTTGGCAGACCAAGTGTGAGCCTTTCAGGTGTGAGGCAGAGGTCATGTTACTCCTTTGCTCACAACCTTTTAGGGGCTTCCTCTTTCACCCCAAATCAAAGGCAAACTCCTTAGGAGGTGGGCAAGGCCCCGTGTGATCTGCCTTCCATGTCCTTTACTGACCTCTGCTCCTCCCTCCAACATGCCAGGCCATGGTCAGCCAGGCCTTTGTGTTTGCTGCCCAGATATCTACTTCTCACAAGGCCCTCCTTGCCTGGCGCCCACCCCTCCCTGTCTACGTCTCTGCTTTGTCTTTCTCCTCTTGTCATGTGTTCTTTGTCCATCTCCCTTCACTAAAGTATAAGCTGCTTACAGCTGGGCCTTGTCTGTTTTATTTTAGTGCTGTATCCCTGGGACCTAGAATGGTGCCTAGCATTTCGTGGAGGCTTGATAAATATGTATTGGAAGAGTGAATGAATGTGTCATGATTTCTAAAAGTAGATTTTCCTAGGTCTATCATTTAAGCAGTTTGGATCAGATTGTTTTTCTTGAAAAGACAAGTGTATGGATGGACAGCTGTGGGTTGTTAGGTGGCAGTAGGATATTATTTTGAATTAATTTTAAACCATAAGCAGCAATCATACATTTGGATAATACATCAAGAGATAAGAATTAATTATAGATATATAAAACCAAAATAAGCCAAACGGAAAATAAACCAAATGAGAGAATTATAAGTAATGTTAAGTAACATGTAAAAGCAGTTGTCTTTGGATAAATGCCACCTTTATCATTAAATGTTAAATTGGGTTTATAAATTAAAGGGAAGATATTACATTTTTTAAAAAAGTAAAATTTCTGCTCCTCAGTTGATGTCATAATAGTTCTATCTTAGTAAAAAGCAAAGCTTTAAAAATTTTAAAGTGTATATAGGAGAGGAGTGAGTGATAGTTAAATTTTTGCTTCCTAATGCTCAAATATTTCAGGTTTGAAGATCAGCTTCAGCAGTGGTTGTCTGAAGACTCAGGAGGATTTACAGATTCAACTTCCTTACCCCTCTACCTTCCTCAAACTCTGGTGTCTCTGCCTCAAACTATCGAACCTGTGATGAAAACATCTACAACTCCTAGCCCTCAGGTGAGAAGAGAGTACATTTGGCATTTTATTGAAATTAAAGGCTGAGAGAACAGTGGGGAAAAAGTAACATCTTGATTCATCATAGGATGTTATGATGACCAGTAAGTTATTAGCTTAAATTAGATCTTTTCTCAGACTTCATCTGTCACTGTCATAGTGGCCCAACTAATTCTGAGTTTTCTGCTTGTGAATTGAAGAATGGCATTCAAACATGCTTAAGAACTGAAAACGACCTATAACCATGGGCTTACATGCAGGAAGAGCACTGAGGAGAATAACAAAGGCTTCTCTTTATAGAGCACATGCTGTCGAAGGCTTTGCAACACCCAGATCTCTCTTTCTGGTATTAACTTTCCCTAAGGAAAATTAATGAATGAGGAGGGTAAGCTCACAGAAGTCAAGGGCCTCACTTAAGAGTATTCACCTGGTCAGTGGCAGAAGTGCTTTTCATAGCCAGACAAGACTGGCTCCAAAGCTCAAGGTCTTTCTACCTCACCCTCCTTCCTTCAGTGGTAAAGAAGCAAAAACAGAGTTTTAATCATTGATATATAATGCAAGACTGGTAAAAAGTATGCTCCTGAACTGGCCTTAGGAAGCCCTTCAATAGGGGAGAAAAGCAAATGAAGTTTGGCATTTATCACTTTGGCAAATACCTTAAAGATATTTGTACCTTTGACTTTAACAATTCCACCCTAAAGAAATTACTATACATTACAAAAAATACTGTATTTTTGTTCACTGTAGCTTTACTTAGACTGCATAAGAATGGAAATAAACCAAATATCTAAAGTGGGAGTCTGGTTAAGCAATTACAATACATATGATGGCCCTTGACAATGATATTTTATAAAAATGACTGCCATTGGAAGTTGTTCATGATAGAATCAGAAGAGAAACATTCCATGTGCAGATGATACCAGCTGTATGTGTATGTACTGGAAGATGCTGGGAGGATGTATGATAGATGCCAGGAGGAGGGTTTGTTGAGCCCCCCAGGCCCCAGACAAGGTTTCTAACATGAGCCAGATCTAGTGCTTTTACAGAGAATAGATCTTGGTTTATGGATATCCCAAAAATGTTTTTAGTTTCTTTTTTATTCAAATAGTATGAAAGGACAGGGGAGCAACTGCAGCTGTCAGAGGCAACAGGCACATCTCTGACCGAACGCCTGAAGCACCTGGAAAGGCTGATCCGGAGTTCAAGGGAAGAGGAGGTTGCCTCTGAGCTCCATCTCTCTGCACTGCTGGACATGGTGGACATTTGAGCTGCCGGACCTGAGTGAGGGAGAGTCTCTCCAGAAGATTTTCTGCTTTTACTCAAAATAATGTTATTCTCAGATGCTTGATGCACTGTTGGAAATGTGATTATTAATCATGCAAATAAACTATTTGAATGTCTAATGAGGTCTTTCCCAGTTTCCAGTTTCCAGAATGAAAGGCTGTTTCCTCTTGCGTAACATCCTCGATATTCTTACCTGTTTTCACGATCTCCTCAGACTGCTACCCACCAAGGTATGCTCTGAGGGAATTTGTAGCTCACACTTCTGTGTGTAACAAGTTGTCATTCATTGTCTCAGCAAAGTTGCAGTCCCTGATGTGCCAGATAGCAGTGATGCAGGGGATGAATAAGGTGCAGAAACCCTGCCCACCAGGCCTACCCAGCTCATATCCAAGTGAGCCAACAGATGTACTCAGCCAGTTATATAGGTACAAAGCTCTGAGAATGTGCACAGGGTATGTGCCTGGATTGGAAGCAAAGGGAGACAAGGGGATTGAGAGGAGAGAGCAGAATTCTGGATAGGAGTGCAGGGGTGTAGTTGGGGAAGTGTACTCAAAAGGATGTGATGAAAACCTGGAGATGCCAGTTTGGTAGTGTTGCCAAGTGAGGGCATAGACCAGACCACAGAGACCCTTGCTGCCTTATTCTGAGTGCTATGAGAATCAGCGGTTGGATGTTAGGCAGAGAAGTGAGTGGGTCACATTTTCTGTTATTAAAATGGCATGTGGGGAAGGTCAGCAAGACAAGGCAGGAATCTTGAGAGGGAGGTGCTGTAGCCGTCCAGGTGAAAGAGGAAGGGTATAATCCTGAGTTTGCTAGCAGTTGGTGTGGAAAGAAGGGACAAATTTGAGCCATATACAGAAAGAGGTATTAATAGACTTGACACTGAGTATGACCACCAATCTTAAATTAGCACTTGGCGTCTCCCTAGTATAATCCTATATCCCCTAGACTCTCCAACAGACTATTTCATAACTTCTCATCCTCTTCAAAACTCCAACATTCTTAGATGATGACCTTGCTTCTTATTTCTGTGAAAACAAAAGCACTAAGAACTTCATCCCACCACCATCACCAAATCTACTAGCCAATCCCTGCTTCCCCCAAACAAATATTCAACTCTTTTAGGGATTTCTTCACTGATTAACTTCATGTTTATCAATAAAGACTTAAATAATGCTATTTCTTAATCTTGATGTTAGGCATTGTTGATTTCCTACGATGGAAGAGGAGTTAGCTCTCTCATACTACCCTCTCTGCAACATCTATCACCCACACATACATATCTACATTTCCTCTCCTACTAGTCTCCCAAAACAGTTTAATATAATGTTGACTGAAATCTGCAGAGTTCAGTATGACTATATTAATACTGTTTGCTCTTGAGCCCTGTATTGGTTTATGATTACATTTGCTTTAGGTACAATTTTCAGTTTTTCCTGGAGTCAATTGCCTTGTTTTTTCATTTGTATGGTTTTCTGTGTTCCTATCACTACTTCACCCAAAACTCTCCGTCCTAGGTGTAAAGCTCCTAACACTGTCACGTGCTGCTCCACTTTCTTTTGGAGATGACCCTCTGGGAAACCTGTTTTTCTGCCTCAGCTTGAACATTTCCTGGATTCTGAGCCATTTATATTCGTCTTCCCTGGTTTGCTTTCTCTTTGATGGAGCCCATCTTCTAGCATCCTTCTGAGCTTGCACATCTAAAACGTCTTTATTTCTACCCTTATATTTGATTCATTGTTTGAATGGAAGTAGAATTCTAGATTGGAAACCATTCCCTGTGTTTTTATTTTTTGTTGCTGGAGGTTTTTAAGATCATTTCTATACCTGGTATTCTCAAATTTTTCAACAACATGCTTGATGTGTTGGTCTCCCTCCCCTACTCTCCTGCCCAATTTATTGTGCTTAGTACACAAAAAGCACTTAGTAATGCTTTCTTCCAGTAGTTATTGCTGTGTAACAAACTACCCCCAAGCCCAGACTACCCCAAATAGCTTAAATCTGGGAAGGATTCAGCTGGGCAGCTTTCTCTTGGGATCTCTCATGCAGTTGCAGTCAAGTATTCCCTGGGCTGCAGTCAACTGAGGGCTTGAGTAGGCTGGATGTCCAAGATAGCTCACTCACATGGCTGGCAGGTGATGTTGCCCTGTTGGCAGGGGACTCATCTGGGACTTTCAACCTGAGTAGCTATATATGACCTCTCCACATGGGTTGCCTTTCTCACAGCAAGGTGGCCTCAGGTGTCAGACTTCTTACAGGGCATCTCAGGGCTCCAAACACAAGTGCCCCAGTGAGCAAAACACAAGCCCAGTTTTGGAACTAGTGCAGGACCACTTCCACTGCATTGTATCAGTCACAAGCAGTTCACAGATTCAAGGGATGGGACATAGATCCCATTTCTCAATGGGGACAAAGGTTTAAGACCACATTGTAGAGGAGCACGTGAGATGGGAGGTGTTGCAGGCATCTTTGGAAAACAATCTGCTGTGCTTTTTCAACTTGGAAAATTATCCAATTCTGGGAATTTTTTGGAATTATTTAATATATTCTTCCTCTCCATTATTTCCCTTTGGAACTCCTAATATTCAGATGCCTGACCACCTGGATTGATCCTCTAATTTTCTTTTCTCTTCATTTTTTTTTACATCCTTTTTATCCAACTATCCTAAAATTTCTCTATCTTCCTATTCTAGTGACTTTTAAAGTCTGCCGTATTTTTCATTTCTGAGTCTTTTTTCGTAATGTTTTCTATTTAGAGACTCCTGTTCATTCGTCCATTTACTCAGTATATCATTTTGGAGTATTTACTATATGCCAGGTATTATTCCAGGTGCTGAGGATACGGCAACAAATAAATTTCAGCCTTTGCTTGGCTTATATTTTAGACAGGCAGTAAACAAGATAAATATGCAAAATATTTGGTATGCTAGTTGGTGATAAACAGGGAGAAAAATAAGGCAGGGAGGGAAAGAGTGTGTCAGATGGTTCTTGTTTCATGGGTGCAAAATCCTATTTCTGTGAGCACATGTTTTTGTCAAAAGTCCTCTTCCACACCTTATATCATCTCCATTTCTCAAAATTTCCTGTTTCTGTGTGTTTTGCTGTCTTTTGTGGTAGAGGTTTTCCTTAAATGCTTGGCTTATGTTGACAGTGGGGCTCTGAGAAGCTTGTTGGAAGCTGTGTGTCAAGAATACAGCCTGCCAGCTTCTCTGCTTTTCCACTGGGTCCAAGTTGGCCAATGTGTGCAGGTCTTTTTTGGGCGCCTCTTGCTTCAGAGAAATCCTCCTACTGCCTGAAGCTATATGGCTGACTGGGAGAAGTGGGACTGGGCTCCTACAGGAGTATAAACTTTCACTCAAGTCCAGTGCTTTCAGTGGCCCTCAGCTATTGCCTTGTGCATGAATTCAACTGACTCAACTGCTGCAGGCTTCCACCAAAGTGGAGCAAAGGATCTATCATCACACTGCTCCTTATTCAACTTTCTACCAGTTCTTCCAATTTCTACACCTTCCTGGGATTTGTTGGCAAGAATGGTCTCTTTATGGTTTCACCCCCACAAAAAGACTTCAGCTTTCTCTGGCTTGCTGAGTCAGTTATTACTTTACATTCCCAGGCTCTATAATCTTGTTGACCTTTCTGGTCTGACCTTACTGGTGCCTTCTCTCCCATTCTTTCCCTGTGAGTTTTTATCTCATTTATTAATTTATGTGAGTAGGGTTTGGGTGGGAAATGGAAGTCAACGCCTGTGCCATCTGACATGTTTAACTGGAAATTTCCCTTTAAAAAAAAACCAACTCTGCCACGGGGCTTTTCTCATGTTTCCTGTGATTGCTCTTGTCAGTCACCAATAAATTGTCTTGCCACATCTAATCATCAATTCTCAGACCTCACTTTGCAATCCTTCTAAAACCTCTGTACAGATCACCACGTCTTCACCTGGCTTCCCTGATTCCACAGTCCCTGGCTTTTTCTCCTCTCTCTGGCCACTCCTTCTCCTCTAGACTAGAAACAGTTGGTGCCCCAGGACTCATCCTGGAAACTCTTCTTGTTGGAATACTCCTTAGTTGATCTCATCCAACTTTGTTTTCAAACATTACCTGAAAACAGATGGCTACCAAATTTCTCTCTCTAGCCTTGTCTTTTCTCCTGAATACCAGCCTACTCAGCACATCCACTTGAATGTCTTAACATGTCCCCAATCTAAGCTGAAATTTTCCCCCAAACCTTCCCTATTTCCGTAAATGTCACCATCACATGCTCAGTGGTCCAGGCCAAAAACCTGGGAGTCTTTTGTATCCAGTTTATTGAACAAGCTGGAACTGGTAGGGTGCAAGAAGAGAGAAGCATTCTTTTTTTTCATGAGTGCCTTTAGAAACTTTTATGTATGAATTCTCAGTTGGATTTTACAGGTTTTTCCTTCCTTCTTAGATAAAAAGGAGAGGGTTATTATTTTGCTCATAAAAAATCCAGTCCAATAAAATATCAAAACTCAAACTCTGCTCCAGTTGAAACTTCCTCCCTCCTTTAGCATGGTAAGACTCAGAGTTTGAGATGTCCATGTAGGGTGGAACCCTTATTCCCACTCTTTGTTTCCACATGGAGGGACTTTCCTGGAAGAAACTTCCAGCCTCTTTTCTACTCCCAGGGAAGTATGAAGTGGTGAATTTGGGAGAACAGACAGGGTCAAGTGTGCTCAGCCTCCTCTGGGCCAACTTTGTGGAGTCTGTAGGTTGATGGGCATCTCATCCGCACTTGGCTGACTGGTGCCTGGTGGGGCAGCTCTGTAGCCCAGAGGCTGCAGTTGTCCAGGTATGTTTGTCTGATTTAGGGGTTGATCAGCAGCTCTCTTGATTGCAGATCTAAGCCACATCCTCCTACTAGCTTTTATCTGTGGCAAGGCTGGTGTTTTGATATCCATTCATCTTACTGATGTGTCGTCTTCACTCGTTTCTCAACTGGGACAGAAAGAGGCAAGTGTCCTTTCCTGACTATCTAAACCCCCGATATTCCACTAGCGGAAAGGCGTGTGTATCCCTTTTTTCTTTGCAGGCCCCGCGCTTTCCCCTCTGGCTTGCTGTTCACGGGCATGGGGTAGGACTCAAAGGATAGGCGCAGCAACACTCACCAGGCTTCCGAGGGGCACATGAGGAGACGCTGGCGCCGTGGCGGGCTCCGGAGAAGCGCCTCTGGGCCTTCTTCCCCTCCACGTCCGCTGTTCCTCCAGTGGGACGCTCTCCGTTCTCCTCTCAGGCCCTGGTTTCTGCCGTACACGCCTGCGGGCGCTCTGGCCCCCCACCCCGCCGTCCCTCCCCCGACCTCCACCCACCCCAGCTGTCCCTTTCAAGCTTGGTCACCCATTCTGCCTCCATCTTTCTCCCTCTCCCCTCTACTGTCAAGGCCTTCTACCTGTAACTTATTCTGGGTGCCCCGAATTCCAGAGACCCCCTGCGCAGCGGAGGCTCTCCGGGGCGCCTCTCGACGCCCTCGCTTGGCCCTCTCCCTCGCCTGGCCGCGGAGGCTCCCGGCGCCCGTGGTTCGTTAGGCCCTGGGGCCTCGGCTTCACCAGGCCCCTCCCATCGGCGAGGAGCCCACTGCCCTCTGGCCCGTCGGCGTCCTCTCGGTCCCTCACCGTCTCTTCTCCTCCGAGAACCCGCCACTGGGCCGGGCCTCGCGGCGTCCATCTCCCCTCTCTCGCCCACCTCCAGCCGCAAGAGCGTGAGCTCCTCCCTCCTCCGGGCCTCCGCACTCGCCGCCACCTCTGCTTGAGGCCCGCCCGGGTCCCCACTGTCCTCCGGACTCGGCGGACCCTCCTCACAGGGTCCCCACCACGCTCTGGCGCTTCGCCTCAGGCGTCCCTCCGGGGCAGGCGCGCGCGGACTCCAGGCGTGACTGGCGGCTCCGCCCCCAGGCCAGGCCCCGCCCACGCCGCGCTGGGGTGTCGTGCGCTTCACCACTGCGGTGGCCAGGAGCGCTCTGGGCCCACCCTAGCGGCTTTCTGATTGGCTACGGGGGCATCGGCCCACCGCGCTCCTCCTGTCGGCCGAGCGCGCGCCTGCGCAGTGCGCGCGCGGGCAGGCGAAGGAGAGCCACAGCAGTGGGGTGTGGGCGTCAGAGAGCGCGGCGCCTGTCATGACAGAGGGCACGTGAGTCCCCGCGCCCCGGACCCCTGAGCGCCCCGGACCCCGCGGGGAGGGAGGGCGCGGGCGTGGGTTCTTCCAGCGAGGGGGCCGCGCCGCCCGCAGGCTGTGGAGACGGGGGCACAGCTGCCGTGTGGGGCGGTGAGGGAGCTCCGCGGATGCTTCGGGGCTGAGGAGAGCCGGTGCCAGTGCGGGTCCTGGTGGGGCAGGGGCGGGAGGACGGAGGTCGGGGGGCTGGGGTCTCCCCCCTGCGGGAGAAATGGTGGGGCAGGGGCTGGAGGCGGCGGGGGCGGGGCAGGGGCGAGGAGGGCGGGGCTCGGGAGGGCAGGGGTCTCCCGCCTGCGGGAGAAATGGTGGGGCAGGGTCGAGGAGGGCGGGGCTCGGGGGGGCGGGGGTCTCCCCCCTGCGGGAGAAATGGTGGGGCAGGGGCTGGAGGTGGCAGGGGGTGGGGCAGGGGCTGGAGGCGGCGGGGGCGGGGAGGTTTCGTTTTGCGTGGTGAGCGGCACGGCGGCCTGCTGGGAGGCTGTTGGAAGTAGGCGCTGAGGTCGTGGCCGCCTGTGGGCTCGGCCCTCTTAAGGGCAGGTGGCACGGCTCCTCACTGGAGCACGACCGTTTTCAGGTGTCTGCGGCGTCGGGGGGGACCCTATAAGACAGCGCCGGCCACCGACCTCAGCCGCTGGCGACTCAGCAACGAGAAGGGAAGGCAGACATGGACGTATTTTCAAGACGACGACCCTGGCCGAGCGCAGACTGGGCTGGAAGCGCACTTACTGGGACTGGATACTGTAAGCGGTCAATTCTGCTTGTCGCGGCCAGTGTCTGGGCGGCCACCAGAAACCCTCCAGCATCCCTTTTCCTTAGCCAGCAACCAATCGGGAGCTCTCAAGAGCTGGCTGAGAAGGCCGGTTTCTTCCTTGTTAAAAAAGAAGAGAGCTGTCATCTGTGGCCTGTGTCACATGTCACCAATGCTGGTTCCCACAGTAATCCTTTGAGTTAAAGACAGAGCATGAGTTGGATTGTTTCAGTCCCTTTATCACTAAGTTGTGTGTAAGGAACTGCTCTAGTTCTGTTTTTATTCAGGAAAAGCTTTTTGATCCAGTGAATTTCATATAAGGAATTCAGCTGGTCAGAGAGTGCAGTATAAATGGGGTCTCCCTGTTGAGCCCTGGCTGCCATTCGCTGTGCTGTCCCTTGGCACCTTCCCGAGAGAGGCCTGAGTTCCAGGCCTGAGGCATCAGTGCCCCACCCCAAACTCTTGAGTGTGTGGTTTATTTATTTAAGATGTCTTGGAGAAGTTGTGAAGAAATTTGCAGATATGTGACTGGAAAGCAAAACCATGAGAATGTGGAATCCTTTTATTTTGCTGAGTTGGTAATACCATCATCAAAGAATTTCAGAGTTTTGATTGATACTGGTGAAACTTTTAACATAATTCAGATCTGTTATTTTGCCCTGGGCTGTAGGTGATGAGGGCTCCTCTGGCTCCCATAGACCCGCTCAGCTCTCCTCTCTTTTCTTCTTTGCAGGGGAGTTACTTTAAGGATTTGCCCAAAGCCCACACGGCCCGTGAGGGGGCTCTGAATGGGATGACGTTTTACATGGGGCTGCAGGCCAAGGATGGGCACTGGGCGGGTGACTACGGTGGCCCGCTCTTCCTCCTGCCAGGTAGGAGGGTGCTGCCCCGGCCTGTGGGCATGGCCACCCCAGGGCCTCCTTGGGGTCCTGGCCTGACCTGGTTCAGGCTCTTGGTGAACATCTGTGGTGTAAATGAGCAAGCAGGTGAAAACCCAGGCGCTCACATGGTAAAGGACTGGGGAGGGTTGCCCTGTGCCTGAGTTGTCCTGGTCCTGGTGCTGGTGCTGGTGCTGAGGGATGGAGTGAAGCACAGCGATCCCTGTGACGAGGAGTGGCTCTTGAGTCCTAATGCAGAATAGGGGCACTCCAGGTGGAGGGCCTAGCCTACGCAAAGGTGCTGGAGGTGGGCTGGGTGGTGGGTGGGGGTCTTGAAGTCCTCTGTGGGAGGCTGGGGAGAGGCCAGGCAGCTTGGGCGTGTGAACTCACCCTGAAGGGGTGGCAGGGGAGCTCAGCCAGGGAGCTCAGCCAGGGGAGCTGCGGGTTCAGGTTGGTGAATTGTAAGAGATGGCAATTGGGCCCCCTGGATACTTAACTGGTTTGGCTAGACAGGACTGTTTTGCATCCTGGAAGTGTTTCTCTAAAGAAATACTCAGCCTCATAACAGCAGATTCTTTCCCATGAGATTATGCCAGAGGACCCTTTTCTCTAGTGGGAGAAGCACTGGGAATCATCAAGCTCCTTTCTCTGCTTTGACTCCAAGCCATGCTGCCTTCTGTACTGCACAGTGTGGTATCTTCCTGTTTACGGACCCATATGCCTGTCCTTGGGGGCAAGTCATGGGGCTCTTTCGTCTCTTGGCCCCACCTGGAGCCTGCTGAGACTATTCTCAGGGGTCTTCACGGGGAGGCAGTGACATGGCATTGGTCTGCTCTGACCCTGGCCAACGTGACAGGATTTCACCGTGCCTTGGCTGCCTCATCTATGACATGGGGGTGATGAGAATCGGGTTTGGTTATATGTACACAGCACCAGACATATGGTAGGCACTTGGTCATTGGGCTGGCTGCTGCAGCTCTGGGCGTGGCCTACCGGGGTCCCTCCCTTGTTCAACTGCAGGTTGGGGCTTTTCCTCTCCCCTTTCTGGAGTCTGAACAGACTGTCTTTCTCAGGTTGACATTGGCCCGTTCGGGGTGTCGTACCAGGGTTCTTCCATGGCTGGCTGAGATTTGGTCAGTCTTTTTTTTTCATGCTTTAATTTGGAAGATGCTCTTGGGGGCCATGAATCTGTGTAGACAGTTCCCCATTGAGTGTGGCCCATATGGCATTGACTATTCCCAGAGGTCTTTATGGAGTGGCAATGACACAGCATTGGCCTGCTCTGACCCTGGGCAAAGTGACAGGACCTCACCCTGCCTTGGCCACCACCTCATCTATGACATGGGGATGATGAGAATTGGGTTTGGTCATAGATGCACATACGTGCATCACTATGGTGAGCATGGACTCTGGGGTCCGACCCCCTGGGCTCCAGCCCCAGTCCCACCACTTAGGGCCTGTGCCTGTTACCTTGCCTGTGAAATGGGGAAGACGCTGGCTCTGCTTCCTGCCTGTGTGCTTCCCTGTCTTGAGAGCATCATAACTGTTGTGGAAGAAGATAGGCTTGTTTTGGGATGGCTTGTTTTCTGTGAACCTCTGCAGCGTCGCTGCACCTAGCTGCCCTTCTTCCAGGGCGTGTCTGCTGTGCAAGTGTCTCTATTGGGGCTCCTAATGCCTCTGAGCCAGAGTCAGGCATTTGTTCTACAGTGTGTTGTGGCCAGGGCCTGCCCTGAGACCCTCCTGTGCCAGGTGCCTTGGGCATGTGGCTGATGGAGCTGATGAGGGGTGAGGTGGAGTATAAGAGTCGGGGGGGAACCTGTGAGCACCATGCTCAGGAGGGCCTGGCTGGGAAGGGAAGGTTATAATATTTATTTTTATGTTGCAATATTGGATAATATTAATTGTTGTCCATCTCCCCCATTTGCAAAGTGACGTATGCTATTAAAAAATTTATAAAACAGAAAAGTATAAATATAAACAAGTCAGTGTCACCCCATGTAGGGGTTACCCTTTGGTGTTTCTTTTGTAGCAGGTGTGACAATATTGTGGGACCTTGGAGTGGCTGGGTGGGCTCTGCACGCCCTGTGTGGGGAGTGTCACATGTGCTGTTGCTACTGCTCGCTGGGGCCCTGTTCCCAAAGTCCTTGATGGGGCTTGGAGGAATAACCTTCCCAGGCCCGTTTCCATGGGAAGGAGACCCTCTGGGACAGCTCTCTGTTGAATGGAGTCTTCCTCAGGAGGAAAGGGGCTTGGGCTCAGCAGTGCTGAGTGCCTGCTCCCAGCAGGGAACATCTTTTCTGTCACACAGGCCTCCTGATCGTGTGCCACGTGGCACGCATCCCTCTGCCAGCTGGATATAGAGAAGAGATGGAACGGTACTTGCGGTCGGTGCAGCTCCCCGATGGTGGCTGGGGCCTGTGAGTCTGCCTGCCCCCGTGTCACTGCACACGTGTGCATGCATGTACACACGTGTTCTTATATAGGAGATGCACCTGTTGAGGCATTGGGGGAGAGCCTGACAGGAGGGAAGTGGGCTAGAGGCTCTGCTTAGGCTGGGCCTTGGTTTCCCTGGGTGTCTCAACAGGAGGCTGCTCATTTTCTGGACCGTGGTTTCAGTTGTAAATGGGTTTCATGACTGGTTGAGAGACTCTTGAGACCCACATAGCACAGTGAAAACCATCTGGCTGTTGTCACTAAGGCAGAAGGAAGTTGTTCTAGACTTGGGTGGCAGCAGGTGGAGCTGGGGCTGGGCAGCCCTCCCCAGGTCTCAGCCCGCCTTTCTGTGATCTAACTCACCCTGGGAGCAGGGCCCTCCCTGAAGGTGGTCAACTGCCTGACCCGCCCTGGTTGTGGGCTTTGGTGCTTCTTGTCCTACAACTAGGGTGGGGCCTCTCCTGGGTGGGCTAAATCCACACCAGAGGATGGCTAAGCCTCTGCTCGCTTCCTTGACAAGTTGGGCCTCTTGAGCTTGGGACCCCAGCTCTTTGGCCTGTGGGTGCCAGCTTGTCATGGCAGACTCGAGATCTCACCTGTGCCTTAGGACGGGCCCAGGGTCTTGCCTGCCCTGACACATTGCCTCTGTTTTTTACTCTGTGCTGTAGTGATGAATGAGCTTTACTTAGTGGGGTCACTGCCTGGGGACTAGTTGTGTGGATTCAGGTGTGAAAGCAAGCAGAGGAGGCAAGCGGGTCCTGCACAGGCAGTTTTGGAACTGCTCAGCTGTTATGAGAGGTACATGAACTCCTGTGGAGAATGGCTGTTCTGGATGTTTCTTGTGTTATCATGTTATGTCAGTGTAGGATGTTTTAGCATTCTTGATTTTCTGAGGAAATTTCACTGAAAGCATTGCTTGATTTCTTAGAAGTAAGGAAAGATGTCATTTTCTCACCCTGTCTCCACTCCCATAGGCATGTCGAGGACAAGTCCACAGTGTTTGGGACAGCGCTCAACTATGTGTCTCTGAGGATTCTAGGTGTCGGGCCTGATGATCCTGACCTGGTACGAGCCCGGAACATTCTTCACAAGAAAGGTACACCCTGCACAGTATGTGCTAGATAAAGGGTCCATGTCCCCTCGCCATCTCTTGCAAATGAGAAATAAAAAGATGCCTCTCCACTTAAACCCTGGGCGAGACACGTGAGCAGGGAATTCATCAAAGCAGAAATAGATGGAAACCATCTAACCTTACCAGTAATTTTTTAAAAAGCAAATTAAGATAGCTCTATAATTCAGTTTGCTTCACAAATTGGCAAAGACATAAACAACACGCTACTATGTTGCCTGTGGGAGTATTCCTGGAGCGACCTTTCTGGAAGGCAACTTGGCCACATGAGAGTAGCCACACGAGAGTAGCAGGAGCCAGCAGAGCTCTGCTTGCACCCTCCACAGTTGCCCTCCTCTGTGCCCTGTGGAGCTTCTGGCAGGTGGCATCTCTCCCCTTGCCTGTGAGCTTTGAAGGAGGTGAATTACAGCCCTGGGGAGACTCCACATTTCCTGCTGCTCTGAGTGCTTTCTCACTCACCTGCCTCTCGTGGACATTCCTCGATCCAACCATCCGTCCTCCTGTCAGCTCCTTGAAGCCCCTTCCCACCTCAGGGCTCTGCATGTGCCGACATCCCACCTTTGTCTGCCTGGGACATGCCACCTTCCACCCTCCACCCCACTGCCTTGGGGAATTCCTACTTAGCCTTTACCTGGCACCTTTGATGTCACTTCCTCGGGAATCATTCCTGACCTCCCAGGCTGGATTAGGCCTCCTGGTGCACATTCTGATGCGACCCTGCATTCTTTTTCACACGTTTTGCTCTTGTAATGAATTCATCATTAGCTTCTGATCACCTTGGCCCGAATTCTCAAGGCTGCTTTCTGGTTTCTTGCCTGTGAAGGAGTGTGTTTGGGCCATACTTCCCTAGTAGCTTCATGAGTCTTTGACTTCCGCACACATGGGTTTGGGGTGAGGCCTCCTTGTGAAGCATGTCTAGGGCAGTGTTTCTGTGCTGGGACTGGTGCTGTTGGGGGTGGCTCCATCGTGGGACCACGAGTGTTGTCGACAGCTACGTTGGAGTCCAGACTGTCTGCTGAGTGGGGATACACAGTTCAGGGGCAGCTAGCTAGGCATGGCCCTGAGAGGGAGAAGGCCTAGTGTGTGCATGCTCACTTCCTCTCATCACCTCCAGGCCCATGTGGACGTGGGCTGCTGTGTGCCTCTGGGCCTCTCACTTTGCCAGGTAGCTGCCATCGTGTGGTCCTTCCTGGGGAGTAGGGGCTGCTAATGCCTCTCCTGGGTCTGGACACACTCGTTCTGGGGAAGCTGCCGGTTCCTCCCAGTGGCTGTGGAGTTGGGCAGTCTGAGCACCTCTGGAAGTTGCTTCTCACAGGGGGCTTGGAGGATTCTTAGCAGGATGCCTTCAGCTCATGCAAGAAGGGGCACACAGGATTCCCAAGGGGCTAGTTTTCACAGTTAGAGACGGATGCTATGGGCCTGTTTTCTCCCTGCAGGTGGTGCTGTGGGTATCCCCTCCTGGGGCAAGTTCTGGCTGGCTGTCCTGAACGTTTACAGCTGGGAAGGCCTCAACACCCTGTTCCCAGAGATGTGGTACGCTTGCCCCTCTACGGTTGATTTGGCGACTGGGTTGCCATTGTTTTACTGAGTGGAGTGAGGGAGCCCTGGGTCACTTGGCTGTTACACAGATGAGAGATGGTCTTTTCTGTGGAGTGGGCTGGTGTTAGGTTCCTGGTGGAGGCCCTGCTTGGCTGAGTCCTACGGATGGACAGAAGGGGTTCCCAGCTGGGCAGGAATTGGGGAGGCGCCATGGGCTTGAGCTGTGTGGCAGGTGGGTGGGGCCCCACAGGGCTGATTACAGAATCACTGGTGTGGGGAATGGGTGCCTAGATGACGTGCTTGCATCTTGTGATTACGGGCCTCTTGAGCATCTGTAGAAGCAGAGAAGAGAAGGTACTGAGCCCATGCGCCCTCAGCAGTGCAGCAGTCGGGGTATGCTGTGCTCTCTCACCTTCCCCTTATCAAAGTGAATCCCAGACATCACACTTCACCTGTGAACACTTCAGTGTGTATCTTTAAAAGATAAGAATCTTCTTTTTAACAGAACAACAATACTGTTTAAATATTCAGCAAAATCAACACTAATTCCTTATTGTCTGTTGCCTATAACCAGTGTCTTAACATTTTGTGAATATCTAATGAAAGCTGTGGACATCCGGGAGGCCCAGAAAATATTCATACACATATAAGTACCCCAGTGTCACCTTCAGGAGGTGAGACCCCTGGAACCATGATGGAGCTCAGGCAGAGCCCCTGCTTGCCCCCTGGAGCAGGGTCAGAGGGTCAGAGTCCCCCTAGGGAGCTGTCACGGAGGTTGGGGAGCCCTTGTGTTACAAGGTGACTTTGGTGGAGGAAAGGTGGTATGAGGTGAAGGGGCCATTCAGCAGATGACAGCAGGGTCTTGATGAAGGGGCCGAGGGCCAAGCCTCCACAGCCATGAGGTGGTGACAGAGGCAGAGGGATGGCGAGGTGAGATGGGGAGGCGGGACACTGTTACCAAGACTGACCCCTTGGGAAGAGGTGGAGGTTGGGTTATGGGGCCATTCCAGCATTCCTTACTGGTGAGCTTGCCGACTGGACCGTGGACCTACCTGAGTGTAAGGGGCAGGCAGAGGAAGGCACTGAGCAGTCACTAGGAGGTGATGTATTAGGTGTATTAGGCTGGTGTCTGGTGTCAGGGAGGACTGTGTTGTCTGTGTCCCCCACACGGTGGGGCCCTGGCACTGCTGGGTTTCGAGGTAACTAGAGCTCCGCTGATCCTGGAGTAGTTTTGGAGGGGGTTGAGTTAGAGGGTGAAGGGCAGGTGTGCAGGATGGAGAACCAGACCCAGATCCACTCCAGCTGCAGAAAAGCTGGAAATATTACCCCAAAATGTAAAAAACACCCTTTAAAGTGAGTGGAGGAGCCCTCAGGACATTGAGGGAAGTGGTGGTAGTGGGGGCTGCTGGGTATCTGCCTGACTCACTATTGGGAGCTGGGAAGGTGCAGTCAGCTCTCTGCAGTCTCCCAATGCCCTCATACATGAGGACAGGAGGCTGAAGGGACAGGGTGGAAATAGTACCCCCATTGCACCGAATGGGCGGCTGGAACCATCCAAGACTCAGGCCTTGGGAAGATGCGACAGTCCTAAAGGTTTTTGGATAAACTTTATTCTGGAATAGTTTATCTTTTCCAGAAAAGTTGCAAAGATCGACCAGAGCTTCCATTTCCCCATTAGCAAGGTTTTATGTTACTGTGGTCCGTGTGTCACAATTGAGAAACTCACAGACAATCCTGAGCATCTAGGAGCTAGGTGTCCTGGTTTTGGGATGCATCTGGCTGAACCAGGAGGAGGAGTTGTCAGCTCTCTGCAGAGTGCCCTAGGAGGGTTTGACTGCACCCACAGGAGCATGGCTGTGAAGCGCTGGCATCTGTGCCGACTTAGTCCAAGAACAGCCGTCCACCCTGTGTCCACGCTTAGAAGGGCCTGGGGCTGCAGCAGTGGCAATGTGGGGGCCCGGGGTTGCCTGCTGATGCGCTGTCCCCCCAGGCTGTTTCCTGAGTGGGCACCTGCACATCCCTCCACCCTCTGGTGCCACTGCCGGCAGGTCTACCTGCCCATGAGCTATTGCTACGCCACCCGGCTGAGTGCTGAGGAGGACCCACTGGTTCAGAGCCTCCGCCAGGTGAGCATCCCTGGGCCTGGGGTCACCCTCCAGTCTGACTACACAGGCCCACATACCTGAGGTCTGCAGAGCTGAGTCCCCTGGAGTTAGGGTGGAGCCTCCCTTGTCCTGTCCCCTAATTACCTGAGGGGCTTGTGTGGCAGGATGAGCCGCAGCTGTCCTCCAGTGTCTTGGAAAGGCGCAGGGCACCTGTGAGCAGAATCCTGGCCCATAGTGTCTCTCCAGGAAGCAGGCCCTGAGATGGGGTTGGGGTGTAGGATGTTCATTTGGGTGTCCCCTTGGGAAGGAGGAGAGGCAGATGGAGGAGAACAGCTTTGGGCAGACCGTGGCTGAGGCACTGCTGCCCTGCAGGAGCTCTACGTGGAGGACTATGCCAGCATCGACTGGCCGGCGCAGAGGAACAACGTGGCCCCTGATGAACTGTACACACCGCACAGCTGGCTGCTCCGTGTGGTGTATGGTGGGTGCTTTCTGAGGGGCTGTCATTTGGGTCCTGTGGTGACAAGAGGTTCTGGCCGTGTGTGCCTCATGTCCAGCAGGTCTGCCCTGTCCTTGCCCTTTGAGTAAGCCTTGGGTTTGGGCTCCCTGACAAGAGGATTCTGAGCTGAGGGCCTTGGAGGTGCCAGTCATTCCTTCCCTAGGGGAGGGAAGGGGCAGGACCCCATGAGGCCCAGTCTAGGATGTCGGGGAGAAGCAGGCTGCACATTTCGGTGTGAGGGGGCCAGTGGAGGACAGAGGAAGGAAGAGCAGAGCAGGGCAGGCTGGAAGGGCCCAGATACTGCCCTGTGTGGAGTGCTGTGCTGTCAGGTCTGTGCCTAGGCCTGGCTGATGCCAGGAGCTCCTGTCTGTGCCCACTGCCTCTGACACCCTTGACCTTGCAGCATTCCTCAACCTGTATGAGCGCCATCACAGTGCCAGCTTGCGGCAGCGGGCCATCCAGACACTGTATGAGCATATCGTGGCCGACGACCGCTTCACAAAGTGCATCAGCATTGGTCCGGTCAGTGCCCGCTGCCCACTGGGTATCTGGGCCTGGGGTGGGCACCCAACTGCAGCTCCTGGGTGGAGTGAGGACCTAGGATGGAAGGCCCAGAGGCCAGGTGCCCACTGGCTGGCACAGGGTGGGGGAGGCCAGCTCACAGCCATGGGGTCACCAGTGCAAGAGGCAGAGTTATCATGAGCTCCCAGGTAGGCTGTGACTGGCCTCCGTGCTGTGCTGGATTAGCCTTCAGGTTCTCTGGGTGAACCCAGTTGGTGGAGTGTCACTGAGCCCCACTCCCAGCCTTGCCCCTACCTGTTCTCTGGCTCTCATGTGACCCCAGCGGGTGGTAAACCCTGATGTCTCACAGAGCAGCCAGTTGCTTTCCTTTTAGCAGCAACGTGGTTCTGTGGGGGCTTCACTTTAACCTTTTATAAAGCACATCTGACTTAAGTTAGAAATGCAGTTTTTGGATCATGACTTAAGAGATCTCAAAATAGAAGATGTAGACCTTTAGCCCATTCTGCTCTGAGTGGCAGTGCCTACCACACAGGACTTGTCCCCCATCTCTCCTGGGTCCCTCAGATGGTCCTATCCCTAGACCCCAGAGTTTGCTAAGGCAGCTCAGGATGCACCACTCCCCACATGTGCCCCCCGGGGCCCCTAGCCTAGCCCATCACCCTGATGGGGGTTCTGCTTGGTCACCAGCTGACTCGGCTCATGTTGCATCTTATGGGACGCCCTGCCTTCTCCCTGCTGCAGTGCCCACTCCCTCCTGTGTGTAGGCGCTTCGGCACCCCCTGCCTCCCTGAGAGGGAGACCACATCTCCTGGGGCATGACTGTGTCTCCGTCTGTTGCTTTCAAGACCTGGAAGCAAGCAGCAAGTGCTCGGGAAATGCGGGTTTGAGCAGAAGGCCACTGGCCCAGAGCAAGGCTGTGCTGGGACCTCGGTGGACTGGGCTGCGTCCCTCCCACCTGGGAGCCGCTGCAGGTCTGGAGCCGAGCCCTGACAGGCCCGTGTCTCCTGCAGATCTCAAAAACCATCAACATGCTTGTGCGCTGGACAGTGGATGGGCCGGCCTCCCCCGCCTTTCAGGAGCACGTCTCCAGAATCTGCGATTACCTCTGGTGAGGGCAACTGGGAAGGGCCCGGCTGGTGAGCGTCATGTTTGGTCCCTGACAGATGTGGCTGAGAGCTGAGTGCAGACACGTGTGAGGGCCTTCCCAGGCGAGGGTGCCGTGGGGTCTTGAGTCACACTTGGAACCAGCAGCTTTAGGGTTTGTGGATGAGGGTTGTCTTTGAATTGAAAGATTTGCCACCTAGCAGAAACTTTGGGTGGTTCCGGAAAGTAGAACTAGGAAGCCTGTGGGTGGATGGGGACAGGTTCAGGTGAATGTCAGGAAGACCTATTGACAAGGAGAACCTGTCAGTATGGATTCTGCCCTGAAGGTGGGGCTCCTTGTTGCAGAGGGACCACAGAGGACAAGTGTGGTACACAGCAGGGAGTCCTGTGTTCAAGGGAGGTCCTCTTCCCTCTGCTGGCTACAGAGGAGCCTCCTCGAGTCTCAGACCCCTGTTGAATGTGAGCTCAGGGAAGCCGTGCGATGCGCCCACAGCAGTTAGCAGGCTGCTCTCCCAGATGTGGGCTCTGGGCAGCTGCCTGACCTCAGCTCCTTGCCCGTTGCTGCCTGACATGGGCTTTTCTCATCCTTGTAGGCTGGGCCTTGACGGCATGAAAATGCAGGTAAGCACGGCAGGGCCGCGGCGCCATTCCTGCTTTGGGGCTTCCCTTGCTACCATTCCTGCTTTGGGGCTTAAGATTCAAAGATGAGTCCTTGCAAGTTCTGGCCATGTGAGGTGGGCAGTTGCAAGTCCCCTCAGTCCTGCACCTGAGTGGGCACCCCTGGGCTTCTTCTGGGTGTGTGCCATCTGGTAGGGATTCCAAGAAGCCCCAGAGGGGTCGTAGAGGAGCTGAGGGTCTGCAGTTACCCTGTGGGAGTGGAGCAGTCTGTAAACCAAAGCAGTTCAGAGTTGCGGGTCAGGAGGGGACGCATGTCACACAGTGATTCTTGCTCGGCCAGCCCAGTTCTGCTGCAGGACAGCTGACCTCAGGGCTCGCACACTGCACCTGTCCAGCAGAGGGCAGGAGGCTTTGGGTGGGAGGAGAACCCATGCCCTCTGTGGCCCCTGAGCCGAGCACCTGCGGAGCCACCCGCCTTTAAGGGCTCGTGGCCTGCGTCCCCCAGTTCTGAGATGCAGTCCCACATGCTCATTCTCCACATAGGCTGTTCCACGACTTTGTACTGTTTGGCTAATTCCCAGCATTCTGATGTTGGAGATGATGTTCTGGTACCGTCACCCCCCACCCTGGCTTATTTCCTGTGTGTGACCCTGGGGGTGGGGGTGCCAGATCACAGGACGGTCCTGGCTACAGGGGCCCTGGGGGCAGCAAGCCTGGAAGCCGTAGGGCCAACCTGTGGGGGTTTGCTGTCACTCACCTGGCTCAATGTGCAAATGCAGAGCCTCCAGCAATGTCCTCAGGTCACACAGGCCACTGGGCCCTTTGGGGCAGGCCCAGCTGTCCCCTGAGCGCCCTTCCTTCCTGGATGATTTCTCCCTCAGGTGTCTATTTGGATCTGACTAGTTGCTTCCTCTGGGCCCTGTATTTTCTGCAAACTGGTGGTTAGACCCTGAGGCTTGATCTGGGTCAGGTTTCTTTTGGCTAGGCTGTGTGTTCTTCCCACATGTGGTCCTGCAAGGCCATGATGTCTGGTGCCCCCTTAATGCTGCTGGTGGTCTGTGCCCCATCCCCATCATCTGCATGTCTGTCACTGTCCAGCTCTACCTCACTGGGGTTTGGCCTCTGCTGTTCTGATGGAACTAGAGTGTTGACCAATGAACCAGGCTCCCAGGGTGGGATTTGAGGGGGGCCTTCCTAGCCTTGTCAAGGCGTCAGTCAGGCCCAACCACCTTTAAGTGTCCTTGGAAGCTGGGGGTGTTTCTGGTTGCCACTGTGACTGGGGCGCAAGGCTGTCAGTGGGTGTGGGCAGTGGAGGCCACAAGTGGTAGTCGTACAAATCCTAGAAGTGCCCTGAGTCCTGTCTTGGCTGCTTAGGGTTAGGGTTAGTAAAGGCAGATGGGGCTGTCTGACCTGCGTCCACCTGTAGGACCAACCCCTCTCAGGCCCTCGAGGGCTTTGCGGAGTACACAGAGCCCAGAGCCTGGGCTCAGGAGTCGCCTGGGCTCCCATCTCTTTGCAGGAGCTGGCGGGAGCCCCTAGACCCCTTCTCGGTGCCCCATGCTCCTGTCAGATCCCAGGAGGCAGTGGGTGGGTGGGAGGATGCTGCAGCAGATGCTGTAATGACTCATTCTTTCCATACAGGGCACTAACGGCTCCCAGGTCTGGGACACAGCATTCGCCATCCAGGCAATGCTGGAGGTACGTGGCTCTGTTTCCTGGTTCCTGAGCCTCCAGCTGACCTTGTTGTGTGTTCACCCTGCACCCAGCACAGACCTGGCAATGTGGACCCTGACTCTTTGCTTACCTGGGCTCTGAGGCCTCTGGCAATAGTCCCACCGAGGCAGCGGTCCCACCGGCAGCTGTGGGTGGTGGGCTGGCTTGGAGGCTTCAGGAGCAGGGAGCCTTGTGAAGGCTATTCCCAAGGAGGCAGGACAGTGGGGTTTTCAGAAGGGGGAGTGGGCTCCAGGCTCCTTTCAGTACTCACGCTGCTTGTTACAAATACTTCTGAGTACATACTAGAGAGGAGTGAGAATGTATTTTTATGCTGGTGGGAATGAGGTTGGTGGGATTCTGGAGAGCCCTGAGGAGGGGTCTGTGCTTGGTGAGTGCCTGCCTTACATGGGCAGGCACCTCTGGGCACTGGTTGGGGCAGGTGTGGGGTGGACTATGTCTTCTGCTCACTTCATTTCTCCATCATGTCTTTTGGACTTGTTGGCAGAAACCCAAACACCCCAAGACTTGGGTGGGTTTACTCCTGGTTCCCAATGGTGGCAAGATGTCACCAGGATCATCTGGGAGCCAGTTCACCCATGCAGGCTTGTGCCAGGGAGCACCTCAGCCTCTGTTCTCTCTTCCAGGCAGGTGCACAACACAGGCCCGAGTTTTCATCCTGCCTGCAGAAGGCACATGAGTTTCTCCGGATCTCACAGGTGAGGCTGAGTCTGTCTTATCCCTGGAGGCAGGGTGGGATTCTGAGGGAGACCTCCCACTGGCAGGGGTGTCTCCTCCCTGCCTCCGCCCTCTGCCCCCTCACCCTGCCCTCTCCAGCTCAGGGTGAGCCCTGGTCGTGTTTCCCCTGCAGTGGGTGGGGGCTGTGGGTGGTGGGCTGCATAGGTGATGCCTTGAGGGTCTCTTCTGGCACTGATGGCGGGTGAGACGGTAGCAGCACTGTGTCCCCCACATCCTGCTGTGCTGGCCCCTCCCTGCACTGATGTCTGTGTACAGTAGTGACGTATTCTCTCCTCTTACTTCCCACATGTGCCTCTTGGATGCTGCCTAGATCCCAGACAACCCCCCCCAACTACCAGAAGTATTATCGCCAGATGAACAAGGTACCGCAGGCCAACCCCACCTGCCCCAGTTAGCTGGGCCTTGCCTTCGAGGAGGCTCTTCCCTTGGCTTCTTGGGGCTTCCTATTCTGGTAGACACACGGTGTGGGGTTCCACCAATGTCCCCAAGATATCCCCAACTGAGGAATTGTGTACGAATGAGGTAGCTGAGCCGTGTGGGGCTTCTGCATGCAGCCACATCACATGCTGTGTGCACACATGTGTCTGCCTCACAGACAGATCAGACAGCAACATGGACAGATGTTAAATAAGCTATAAGAACTTAAAATTAGAGTGACAGGGGGCCGGGCAAAGGGAAGAAACGGCAGCTCGTCCTCCATTGTGCGTGAGAGTGTGGACACAGCCATGGCTGCGTTCTCACAGTGGGTCAGGAGGGGGCCTGTGGACCTTTCCTGTGCCCACCCTGCAGTGGAGTCTAAAGGTGGTGATGGGTAGAGGCTATAGCCCTGTGGGGGTCCTTGTGCTAGAAACCGGAGGCCTGTCCGCATGTGTGTGGCTTGGGGCTGTGGTCACACCTTCATGGTGGACGGGCCTCTGCCCAAACTGTGGCCCTGCACGAGTGAAGAAGCTGCTGTGGCCTTGGGTCTTGGGTGGACTGAAGACCAGGATGTGGGCTTGGCCCTCTGCCCTAGCAGTTACAGGTCCCTCACCTTCCAGGGTGGTTTCCCCTTCAGCACGCTGGATTGTGGCTGGATTGTTGCTGACTGCACAGCTGAGGCTTTGAAGTCCATCCTTCTCCTGCAGGAAAAGTGTCCCTTTGTCACTGAGCATGTCCAACAAGAGCAGCTCTTTGATGCTGTCGCTGTGGTGAGGCTGCTGGGCAAGGGGCTCTGGTCCTGGGCACTGAGGGTGCTGTACATGCAGAAATCCCAGCCACCCCACCACAAACCCTCAGGTCTCGTTAGCGCTGCCTGGGAGGTGTGCACTTGCCTCTACTGCCCACGGGCTCTGGGCAAATGCTCTGAGTTGGGCAGAGGGGGGCCTGTCCTCTGATGGCACCTGTTTGGAGAACCGTGAACTGTGCTGGGCCAGCAGGAGGCCCTGTGTGAGTGCGTACACAGCCCTGTGCTTCCCTGATGGGTGTGCGAGCCGGCAGCCCTGGGGGTGGGGAGAGCCCCTGGGGTGGGGAGGGCCCAGGATAGACTCTGGCCAAGGGGTGACTGCTGCAGCTCCCGAGTTTTCTCTCTGGTTCCAAAGGTTCGCAGACCTGGTCACTCTCCATGCGCCTTCCTGGGGAGGGCTGGCAGTCTCCGCTGGCTGCCTGAAGAAAAGATGAGAACTTCTGTTTGTTTTTCTGCAAAATCCTTTTAGCACATCCAGTTTTTGCGAATGTTTTATAATGGAGGTCATATAGTTCGACAGTACTTACATGATTTATAAATGTGCAAGCATGCACGAGTAGCGTGTGTTCCAGATGGTCACTCATGGAGTACCAATTGATAATGGTTGCAGTCCACTTTCTGGGCACCCAAGGGTCTTGGCTTAACATGAAAACCAGCTCCCTGTTCCCCATTCCTGTCCCATTGGTTCTTAGCCTTGGGGTGCTTCTAGCAAGCTCCACAGCATGTGGGCTCCCACACATGCTCAGTTCTCTGGATGTTCTCTCTCTGGTTTTAGTTGCTGAGCATGAGAAATCCCGATGGAGGGTTTGCCACCTACGAGACCAAGCGTGGGGGGTTCTTGCTGGAGCTGCTGAACCCCTCGGAGGTTTTTGGTGAGTGGTCGGGCAGTGTGTGGTGCATAGACCCAGAGCCCTGAGTTCTTTCCCCTGGCTGGGGGCAGTGCCAACAAAGACACTAGCAGGTGATGGCAGATCCTTTAAGGAGCTCCCAAGCTCTGGAGACTTCTGTGCTCCTTGACTTCCATGGGTAGTGGTAGTATTTCCTGGTTGTGGATAGAAAAGCTGTGGTTGGTGAAGGATTTGGTGGGATTCACACCTGGATCTCCGGTCTGAGCCTAGGCCGGCTCCAGCTCTGTCCTCTGTGGAGGCTGCCCTGTCTTCTGAGCCTTCCTCATGCAGCCCAGGGTACCTTGCAGGGAGGTGTCGGGGGGACCCACTGCTCTTGTGTCCTTTACACTGTATGTCATGACTCTGGTCTGCAAAGTCAGGTTCTTTACCCTGGTCTGCCTTTGTGTGCTCCTGCACCCCTCCACCCGGGGCCCCATTTGTCTTGCTCCTATAGCTGTCAAACATGTTCCAGTGGAGGGCTTTTTAGGGTGGGGTGCTGCTCTGCTGTGCGCCTCTCCTTCACCCTCCCATTGGCCCAGCAGTCCCATGGTGATACCTTCCTGGTTTCCTATGGAGGACGGTCAGGCTCTCAATGTGTCGTACAGCCTCTGCACATTATGGCCCTCTTGTTCATCATGATTTGGCCTGACCTGCCAAATTCGGTGGGCAAGGTGAAGCTCACGCACCTTGATCCTTGCTTCCCTCTCCCAGGGGACATCATGATTGACTATACGTATGTGGAGTGCACCTCGGCCGTGATGCAGGCGCTGAAAGTTTTCCACAAACACTTCCCGGACCACAGGCCGGAGGAGATCAGGTAGGGGTGGCCTTGGCAGAGACATGAGGTCACTCAGCCACGGGGACCACCAGCTCAGGCACTGCCAAGCTTGGCATTGAGACCAGGCTGTTCTCTAGCTTAGATGCTGGCGTGGGAGGCTGCTCACAGCCAGGGGACTCCGTGGAGTAAAACTCACTTATGCTCCTGAATCCCTGTGATGTGTCAATATGTGCTGGGGGCTCAGGTAGCACAGTTATAACATAAAAACAAATAATGGTTCACATCTTAATGTTAAAAAAAAGATACATACCCCCAACTCCACCTATGTCCAGATGAATAGTAGTTTTCATTTATTTATTTAGTTGGTGAGGAAGACTGTCCCTGAGCCAACATCTGTGCCAATCTTCCTCTGTTTTCTATGTGAGACGCTGCCCACATATGTGGCTTGGCTTGATACACAGCATGGCTTGATGAGCAGTGCGTAGGTCTGTGGCCAGGATTTGAACCTGTGAACCTTGGGAACTTGAAGTGGAGCGCACAAACTTAATTGCTATGCCACTGGGCCGGCTCCTAAATAGTTTTTAAATAAACCTTTCCCGTTGACGTCTGGTACTTGCACAGAGAAGTGCACAGATCCTGCATGTTTCGCCAGACGAGTCATCATGACATGGACACTTGTGTGACCTCATCAGGCAAACACACGTTTCCAGAAGCTCCCCTCCTAGGTCTCTTGGAGCCACTTGGATCCTGCACAAGTGGAATTCTACAGTGGGGCTCCCAGGTCTGGCTGCCTCCTCTCGGCCTCATGCTCGTGAGGCTGAGCAGGCAGCTGGTGGAGCGGCAGTTTACCCTTCTCGTGCTGTTGGCACGTCTGGAGTGCAGAGGCCACAGGTTATTCTTGTGCTTGTCATGAATCGTTCTGCTGTGAACACTTGTATGCTTGTCTTTTGGGGCACAGAGGTATGCATTTCTCATGGAACATGGACTTAGGAGTGGGCTTGCTGTGTTGTGGGGTACACCCCTGTGCGGTTTTCACAGATTCTCCCTCATCCTGGTGTGATTCCATCATTTCATGGTCAACATGGTGTAGACACAGCTTGGTCATGATGTGCTTTCCTTTTGTCTATTGTTGGATTCAATTTGAGAAGTATGTTGTTTAGGATTTTTACAGCTGTGGTTATAAGAGAAACTGGTCTGTAACTTTCCTTTCTTATAATGTCCTCATAAGGTTCTCCTGCGACAGTCATACTGGACTCATGAGATGAGTTGGAAATATTTTCTTTTTATATTTTCTAGAAGAGTTTGTGAGATTTGTGTTATTTCTGCCTTAAGTGCTTAGGAAAATTCACTGGAGAATCCAGCTGGGCCTAGAGTGTTCTTTGAGGAAAAGTTTTTAATTTTTAATCAGGAGTTCAATTTCTTTACTAGTTACAGGACTGTAGATTTTCTTCTATTTATTTTTGTGTCTGTTTTGGGGATTTTTCTGTTTCAACTCGATTTTGTGTTGACTGGCACAGAGCTGTTCAGGGTCGTCTTCAACAGCCATGAGTCTGTCTTCATTTTCCTTCCTGACAGTGGCTTACCTCGGTCTGTTTGTCACTCATAGTTCATCAATCTTACTAATCTTTTTGAAAAATCCATCTTTAGTTTTTGATTCTATCTAGTATACATTTATTTACTTTTGAATGTGTTTATTTTTGATTTCATCAATTTTTGCTCTTTCTTAATTTCTTTCTACTTTATTTCTTTTTCTAACTTAAATGGATACTTACATAAATGATTTTGAGGCTTTCTTTCTAAATGTGCACTTAAGTCGATAAATAAGTTTTGATATATCATTCAATTAAAATTGTTTTCCATTTCTATTGTGAATTCTTCTCTGGACCATGAGTTATTTAGGAGTATGCTGTTTTATTTCCAAAAATATTAGAGGATTTTCTAGTTTTGTTTTTCCTGGTTTCCTTCTGTTCTGGTGGGTGGTGCAGCCACGAGGGGGCACTGTGTCTAGTCGTCCTTTTGTCACCCAGGCCTGGCGGTCCCCAGCCGCATGCTGTGCTATAGTCGATCTGTGGTCCTTTTTTCTGGGCACAACTTGTCATTAGTGAGACCCTCACAGAATTGCCCTTTCTTCTTAATAAATCACCTTTTTAAGAATTATAATACAAGTAAAGCATGCTCTTTGAAGGAGACATGGAAAATGCAGAAAAATGCAAAGAAGAAAGCAAATCATTCCCCATCACCCCTAAGGAGACTGTGATGTTACAGTGTGATCACACACTGCTGCGACCATTCCTGGGCTGTGTCTTTTTCGTAACTGGTGAGGTTTCTGCAAGTAGGTAACTTCCCGTGTCAGTTAGCATTCTCCTCCAACAGGAGTTGTGATGGTTACAGGAATTTCATTATTTTACTTACCCAATAGCCTTTTGGTTATTTCTAAATTTTCATTGTTATTTCCAGCTTTTCCTCATTTTAACTTTAACCAGTATCCTGTTGTCAAATCTTTGTTTGGGACCGTTATTATTCCCTAGAGCCACGTGGACTTGGGGTCAGCCTGCCTGCGTAGACCCCCCTGACTCTGCCCCTTCCTGGCTGTGTGGTCCTGGCCCAGTCACTTCACCTCTCTGGGCGTCTCCCCTTGCTGAATGGGGGCATAGACGGCCCTGTGGAGCTGGCAGGGTTGATGCTACAAAAGCAGGGGGAGATTGTGTGGCACGTGATAAGCACAGAATAACTATTGTTATCTTGTAAAAATCACTGCTTTGGAAGGTGCATAATGAAGATTTTCTGGTCGAGTTACTTATGTCCATTTCTTTGGAGACTGCTGAGCTACAATATTTTTTTCTGGGTGTTTATAGGTCATTTCTGTTTCTTCTTTCACATTTGAATTTGCATTCTTACCCTTTCCAATTTTGTCGCTAGGATTTTTCTGTTTTACTTATGTATTTAAGCACAGTAAGTAATTTTGTATCTTATGTTACAGATATTTTTCCCCAATTACTTTGCTTTTTTATCTCTTTAGAGAGTTTGGACATGTTTTTAGTTTTCTTTTTTTCTTTTTTGAGGAAGATTAGCCCTGAGCTAACATCTGCCGCCAATCCTCCTCTTTTTGCTGAGGAAGACTGGCCCTGAGCATCCATACCCATCTTCCTCCGCTTTATATGTGGCATGCCCGCCACAGCATGGCTTGACAAGCAGTGTGTAGGTCCACACCTGGGAGTTGAAACGGCAAACCCTGGGCCAGCAAAGCAGAATGTGTGAACTTAACTGCTGTGCCACCGGGCTGGCCCCAGAAGTTTTTAAGTTTTAAATAAAGTAGTCTAATTTGTTATATTAAAACTTTTATCTGGGAGAGTTTTTGAGATATAGTTTGAGGTAGCCAGTTACTCTAACACTGCATATATGGAACATTCCATCTTTACTACATTGACTTGAATTCTCCCTTAATTTCAAACTTAGCAGAGAAGTTATAAAACTAGTTAAAAGCTCTCCTGTTCACCTCTTACCTAGATTCTTCAATTGTTAACATTTTACTATATTTGCTTCATCATATTCCGTCCCATATGTACTTTTTCTTGAACAATTTGAGAATATGTTGCAAATGTGATGTACCTTAATCCCCAGATACTTTGGTATTTCTTAACAAGGATATTATCTTATGTAAATATGAGTCACAATATTAACATTGATATAATACCATTATTTAATCTACGGACCTTATTTAAATTATCCTGGTTGTCCCAATGATGTCTTTTATAGCAAAATTTTTCCTTGAGATCTAATCCAAGATCATTGCATTGATTGTCATATATTACTCTGTTTTAACCTGGAACAATTCTTTACTCTTTGTTTGATGACATTTTTTAAGCGTATGGCAGGTTATTTTGTAGAATGTCTTCAATGTGTGTTTTTCTGATGTTTCCTCGTGATTAGAGTCAGGTAAGGAAATTACATAGTTGGTCAGGAAAATCACAAAAGTGGTGAGGACTTCTCAGTGCATCACATCAGAAAGCACACGTCAACTTTGACCCCTTGATTAAGGTGATGACTAGTTTTCTCTGCTATAAAGCTACTACTTTTTTCTTTGTGAGGAGAAAGTTTTGGATTATGTAAATATGCCGTTTCTTATCAATCTTCTACCCGCTAGTTTTAGCATCTGCTGATGATTCTTGCCTGAAGCAGTTACTCATAGGATGGTTGCAAACTGTCCTTCCATATTATTAGATGGCGGTCTACTGAGAGCTTTTCCTTTGCCTCTGTTTCTTTATTTACTTTTACTTACTCATTTTTGTGGACTCATGCATTCTTAGGCTATTGATTTTTTATTTTTATTGTGTTAAAATATATGTAACATAAAAGTTACCATCTTATCTGTTTTTAAGTGGTATTAAATACCACTCAGCTCAGTGGTATTAAATACACTCACATAATTGTGCAACCATCACCAACACACATCCCCATAACTCTTCAAAACTGAAACTCTATACCTGTTAACACTAACTCCTCGTTCTACACTGCCCCCAGTCCCTGGCACCCACTATTCTACTTTCTGTCTCTATGAATTTAACTCCTCTAAGTTACTCATGTAAGTGAAATCATACAGTATTTGTATTTTTGTGACTGGCTTATTTTGCTTAGCATAATGTCCTCAAGGTTCATCCATGTTGTAGCATATTGCAGGATTTCCTTCCTTTTTAAGGCTGAATAATATTCCATTGTATGGATATACCACACTTTGCTTATCCATTCATCTGTTGATGGCTGCTTGAGTTGCTTTTACATTTTAGCTATTATGAATAATGCTGCTATGAACAGCATTTAAAATGTCTCTTGGAAGTCACTTCAGCCAGAAGGGGAGGGGCTTGCAACAATGAGAGGAGGGGCTGCAACCTTGGTCTCAAGCCTCTTGTGTGCACCTCTGTGATCAGAAGCAGCATCAGAGCCAAGATCCCCAGTATTTGGAGAACAGGGTCCTTTTGCACACACAAGGTCCTGCAGACTGTGTGCAAGCTGCTCCAGGAACACGTGCACAGTTGCCTTTCAGGATGGGGGAGGGGATGGGTAGCTGCTACTCTGCTAAGAGCTGAAATTGACCCAAATTGACTGCAATTTATCCTCCAAGTCTTTCCCTGGAAGTTGCAAGCCTTCAACAGATTCCAGAATTCCAAAATTGTTACCTTAGACGGATTCTGCAGTTATGGCTCTCCAGGTGGGGAGATGGACTCCAGTGCTTCCTGCTCTGCCACCATCCCAGAATTCTCTGCAGTTGATTTTAATATTGATCTTATAGCTAGACAGTTTGCTAAATGTAAAAAAATTAATACACTTTATCTTACAGAGGAGTTTTAGCTTTACAGAAAAATGGAGAAGAGGGTTTCTGTTTATCCACTCCTTCCCCAACCCCATTCCCCTGTTGTTAGCATCTTGATGAGTTTGGTATGTTTTTTTAACGGTTCCTGAGCCAGCATTGATACATTACTATCACCCGAAGTCTGGTTTACATTCAGGTTCACTCTGTGTTGTACATCCCATGGGTTTTGACAGATGAATAACGACATGTATCTGTTGTTACTCTATCATATGAAGTAGGAGCCAGCCCTGATGGTCTGACAGTTAAAGTTCAGCACACTCCACTTCAGCGACCCGGGTTTGGCTCCTGGGCTCAGAACCACACTGCTTGTCTGACAGTAGCCATGCTGTGGTGGTGGCTCACATAGAAGAACTAGAAGGACTTACAACTAGGATACACAACTCTACTGGGGCTTTAGGGAGAACAAAAAAAAGGGGAAGATTGGCAACAGATGTTAGCTCAGGGCAGATCTTTCCTAGCTAAAAAAAAAATTCCAGTTTCCCTCCTGGTGCAACAGATGATTTAAAAAAACAAAACAAAAAAGATATTGTAGGGAGTAGTTTGCTGCTCTCAAAATGTTCTGTGCCCTGCTCGCGCATCCTTCCCCTTCCCTCAGGCCCTGGGAGGGTGGCCTGTAGTTTGTTTTCTTGTTCTACTGCCCTAAGACCTATAGTATCGTGCTTAGCAGAAGTGGTAATGGTGGCATCTTTGTTGTATTTCCTGATTTTAAAGAGGAATGCTTCTAATAATTCTCCATTAAGAATGGTATTTACTGTAGGTTTTTGGTAGTTACCCCTTCTTAGGTTAACAAAGTTCTTTTCCTAATTTACAAAGTTGTTTTTTCCCTCCATTGTGAAGGAGTGTTGCATTTTAGCAGATGATTTTCCTCTCTCTGTTGAGATGATTATATATTTATCTTGTTTACCTGTTAATGTTATAGATGATTATTGTAGATTTTCCTCATGTTAAAACACCTTTGCATTTCTGGGATAAACTTAACTTAGTATTGGTATGTCTCTACTATATTCAGTTTTCCAATATTTAGTTTAGAATTTTGGCATCCATGTCCGTTAATGAATAGCCTGAAAATTTTACTTTCCTATTCCCTAGAAAAGTCTGTGTAAGATTAGAGGGACTATTCTTGATAATTTAGTAGAATTCACTTATAAAACTTCTGGGCCTACAGTTCTTTTTCTTGGTAAAGTTTACATTTTTTGACTCATATCTTTAGTAGTTATGGGACTATTCAGGCTATTTCTTCTTGAGGCAGTATTGATAAGTTGATTTTCTTAGTAATCAGTACATTTTGTCTGTTTTCAAACATACTGCACAAAGTTTTCTTATTTTCTCTTACTTTTCAATTTCCACTGACCCTACAGTCATATCACTTCTTTATTCCTGATATTACTCACTTGTCCTTGTCCTTCAGTTGTGGTATTAGTTATCTATTGCTGAGGAATGATGTTACAACACACTTGGTTGGCTTGAAGCAACACACTTTGATGACCTTGCGGTTTTCTGTGGGTCAGGAATCCAGGCATGGCTTGGCTGAGTCCTCTGCTTCAGGATATTACCAGGCTGCAGTCAAGACGCTGGCCAGGACTGGGGTCTTGTCTGAGCATCAGCTAAGGAAGCATCTGCTCTGAGCTCATGTGGTTGTTGGCTGGTTTCCATTCCTTGCAGATTGACAGCCTCAGGGCCCCATCTCCATGCTGTTGGCTGGAGGCCACCCTTAGTTTCTTCCCATGTGGCCTATCTCTGTGGTGGTTTCATGAAAGCCCACAAGGGAGAGACTCAGTAGAGACAGGGGTCTGCTAGCAAGATGGAGACTTGACTGCCCACGTGACATTGTCACGGAGGTGACCTTCTATCAGCTTTGCAGTAATCTGTTGGTTAGAATCAAGTCACAGGTGTTGCCCTCGCTCAAGGGGAATGTGACACAGGGGTGAGCACCTGAAGGCAGGGGCCACGGGGAGTCCCCTTCGAGTCTGTGTCTGTACCTTGACTCTAGCTTTTTCAGAGAACCAGGTATTCTTCAGAAGTACTAGTCAGACTTTAGGATCTTCTTTGTCCTCTAAATTTATCATTTTTTCTCTAACTTTTTATTTCTTTTTTAAATTTCATTTTGTAGGATTTACTCAGTCTGTGTCCCTGACATGGCATTCAGTGATGCTGGTCCTGTTTGTTGCTGCCTCTACCAGGGTTCGCCCTGAGGTGTTACTTTCCTCTTGCGTTTCTGTAACTGCCAGTCTGCTTCTCCCCTCCTGTGTCCTATGATTGCTGCTTCTTTGACCCTTGTATCTCTTCTCTGAAGTGTTGATTTTTACATATTTTTATAAGGGAGACTACACTCATTATTTTGAGACCGTAGAATGGGTGGAGTTGGGATGGGTAAATTGCTGTTTTGCCAGAAGGTTCAGTGGGCCATCTTCGTGTTGCAGGGAGACCCTGGAGCGGGGCCTGGAGTTCTGTCGGCAGCAGCAGAGGGCTGATGGCTCCTGGGAAGGGTGAGTGAGCTCCTGTGTGGTGGGGTAGTCTCTGCGCTCTCGTGATGTTCAGTTGTGTGCTTCTGCTACACCGGGAGTCCCTGGGAGTGAGCTGCCAGCAGTGAGCTGGTGGGCCTGTTCCTTTTTGAATGCCTGGCCTTCACCCTGTGGTCATTGCTGAGCATGGTGCTAAAAGTGGTCTGGCCAAGGGATGGGTACCCGATGCCTTATTGTTGTGTCTGTGCTTACTCACCTCCTTCCTCTGGGTTTGGGCCAGTTCTTATCTGCCTGTTGGTTCCAGCAGATGGAGCTGCACCCTGAGGGCCAGGTTGGGCAGGTCTGTCTTATGTGGCCTTAAAGCTTAGGCACTGGAGTATGTGTGGCCTGCTGAGGCCATGTGGATGTGTTTCTTGAAAACCACGGCATGGCCCATGCTGAAGGGTGTTGCCGCAAGCCCACCCTTGTGCACGCCCGTTCTGACGAGAACTAGAGAGCTGAGGCTCCGTTTCCCCTTTGTCTTCCTCTAGCTCCTGGGGGGTTTGCTTCACCTATGGTACCTGGTTTGGGCTGGAAGCTTTCGCCTGCATGGGGCAGACCTACCTCGACGGGTGAGTGCAGGCATTTGCCACCAGCGGGATGGGAGTCTTCCCAGTATAATGCTCCCCTGGGGGTGTTTCTTTCTGTGATGTTTGATTTGGGGGTGTTTTTACTTTTTAAAAAAAATTTTTTTAATTAAAGATTGGCACCTGAGCTAACAACTGTTGCCAGTCTTTTTTTTTTTCCTTCTTCTTTTTCCTCCCCAAATCCCCCCGGTATATAGTTGTATATTTTAGTTGTGGGTCCTTCTAGTTGTGGCATGTGGGACACCGCCTCACCGTGGCCTGATGAACGGTGCCATGTCTGTGCCTAGGATCCGAACCCGGCAAAACCCTGGGCCTTCGAAGCAGAGCGCATGAAATTAACCACTCGGCCATGGGGCTGGCCCCTACATTTTTTTAAACAGTAGCTAAGATGAGTATTCCAGAAAACGTATGACTCACCAGGTTGAAAATTTTTCCTGCCTCACGAGTTGGTAGCACCTGTGTGTGTTAAAGGTGCTTGGCTGAGGTGCTGCCTCACTGCTCTCTGAAGCTCCCTGACCTGTGCTGAGAGGAGGGAGGAGGCACAGGTCTGGGCCGTCTGCAGCTGCCTCACACAGCTCTGCGCTGCCAGGCAGATGTTTAGTGGGGTAGTCACGTCAGAGAGGCCGTCTGCAGCTACAACTTTATCCTCCCAACAACCCTGGGAGGCAGGTGTCTCTCTGCCCTTCACATCACATGGAGTGCAGGCTGCCCCCCCACGCACCCTTCCCCTCGACCCCAAGGAGGCCTGGCCAGGGCAAGAATCCAGGGGGCCCAGGATCCTCCCCAATGTGATGGTGTCTCGTGTCTTGCTGGTCCCTACAGGGCTGCCTGTACAGAGGTCTCCCGGGCCTGCGACTTCTTGCTGTCCCAGCAGATGGCGGACGGAGGCTGGGGGGAGAACTTTGAGTCTTGTGAGCAGCGGTGTTATGTGCAGAGTGCCGAGTCCCAGATCCACAACACATGCTGGGCCCTGATGGGTCTGATGGCTGTCAGGTGGGGGCGACGAGACAGTTCCTGAGCCATGGGGTCAGGTGAAGACGGGACACTGAGCCTGGTGCCCTGGTGGGGTGCTGACAGCCAAGCTCTGAGTGCAGGGGTGGGAGGAGGCGAGGCCTGCAGGGCCACACCCATAGGTTGATTCCTGGGGCAGGGTGGGAGGTCTGTCCCAACAAGTGGGTCCTGCCAAGAGGCTCACCTTTTAGAAGAGGCCGACCCCACAGTGATAGCAGGGAGATGAGGTGGTGAACAGTGTGAGGCATGGCACACAGATATGTGCACATACCTGCATAGTGTCCCAGTCAGTGCTGCCCTGTTGGGTTTGGAGCCATTTTGGGAATCTTCCTAAAACTCCTTCAAAGCTGGGCCAGGTCAGTGTGAGCAGGAGCAGGAGCAGAGTCCCTGGGGGGCCCCCAGGGTCGGGGTGTCGGGGACCAGCCCACAGTCTACCTCCCACAGCCAAGCTTGCTCGTACTCCATCCTGAACCCTTGATCCTTCCGGTGTCTCATCCCTTGCCAGGATGATCGAGGATTAGCACACGTGGCTTTCGTGACCCTCAAAGGGCCCCTAGGGCCAGTGGGGTGGGGTGGGCACAGGGCTTGGCCTCCTCCTGGTAGGGAGCAGAAGGGCAGAACCTCATGGCAGGGGCCGCTGGGGCAGGTCTCTGCGGGCAGGGCCTCACCTGGCCGTGTTTGTGGGGCTCCCCACTGGCCTGTTCACCTCCGTACTCGCTATGTCTTCCCCTCTCAGGGTGTCTGGGAAGATAGCCGGGGAGGGCCTTAGTGTTCTGACGTTCCTGACATGTATGTCGGTTTAGGTTTGTTCATCTTGACACAGTTTTTCCATCTGTGTCCTCATGTGTGGCTGCATGCAGGTGAGGACACAGTTTTGGCTGCAGCCAGAGGTGGTCTCATCCAGAGAGCTGATGGGCGTGTTCAATGCCTCCTCCCCCAGGCATCCTGGTGTAGCGGCCCTGGAGAAAGGAGTCAGCTGTCTGCTTAGAAAACAGCTCCCCAATGGCGACTGGCCCCAGGTATGCTATAGGGGTCTGAGGAGCTCAAGGCCCAGCACTGACCTCAGTTTGCACAAACATTTTCACGTCCCACCGTGCCCGCATGTCCCTCATGCGGTGCTTATGGGTAGGGTTTTAACTTTGGGAGTTTGAGATTCATAAACACTACCAGCAAGTGGGCTGTGTTAGAAGCAAATCTGTGATGGGTGGTCAGGTCCCCAGGTCCTGAACTGTTTGCATGTGGAGCACTGGCTTGGGGCAGGGCTAGTGGTGCTGGGGAAGAGCTGGACGGGGAGAGGCCACAGGCCAGGACATCTTTGGGCTCTGCCTGATGGCCTCTCACTATGCAGAAGTGTGGGAGGCAGACTCCGCCTGTCCCTGGGGGCATGAGGGCACAGGGTTACATGAAGCTGACCCTTTCCTCTTGGATGAGTCAGGGGTTGATGTGGCTGTGAGGGGCTGGTCACCCAGGCTGAAGGGTTTGCTGCAGGGCCAGGGGTCTGAGGGCTGGGATGGTGGCACTGTGACTGATGCAGGGCAGGAGGACTGCCTGCTGAGGCTCTCCTGCCCTGATGTCCCCCTAGCCGGCCAACCCTTCAGCCAGGGTCTTGGTTCAGGGAGCCCCTCAGATGCTTGCTGGAGGCTCTGTGTTTATTTCCCTGTGTCCTTTCAGGACAACATGAATGGGGTCTTCAACAAGTCCTGTGCCATCCACTACACGAGCTACAGGAACGTCTTCCCCATCTGGGTCCTCGGCCGCTTCTCCCGCCTGTACCCTGAGAGTGGCCTTGTCGGCCACCCTTGAGAGCACACCTGTAGGAGCCTGGTGGGGGGTGGGGGCTGGGCACAGGCATCTGGTGGGGCTGCTGAGCAGCAGCCATCATGCAAATTTCAGGCAAGGTTGGGCATCTTGGCCAGGCTGTGGAGCCCCCCATTGCCCTGCCCAGCTGTCCAGTGCCCTTCACTGTCCACTTGCACAAGAGTGAGGCCTGGGACCAAGCCTGTGGCAAAGGTGGGGCTGGTGGCTCTAGACACTTGATTTTCATCATAGGTTTAGTTCTGAGAATAGCTTGTTGGGCTCAGGTGAGGAAAGGAACAAGATGAACCGACACCGGAGAAGGCGTGGTACCTGTTCTCACCATGGATATGGGGCTCGGAGGGCCTCTTGACCAGTCGCTGAGTTCTGGGGAGATGAGCAGTTGTGCCTCATCCATGTCCAGCCTGGTGCTGGTTTTGGGCTGGGCTTGCCCCCAGGCCGCCTCTTCCTGTGCCTTCTGTCTGTTGGGCTAAGGGATGTACTGGCTTCTCTGAACAGCCTGGTGGGGGGAGGCTGGGCTTCCCTGTTCACCTGGCCACCCAGGGCTTGGCAAGGAACAGGGACTAGACTTGCTGAGTGTCTTGTGGCTGCACGGCGGGGAGCTAGACATGGCACGCTGACCCTGCCCCAGAGCTCGAGCTTGCCCACGCTGTATCACGGTTCAGCCAGTTTGTGGGGCGCCAGTACCCCTACCTCCTGAGTTTGTAGTCTTCTTGTAATGACAGAAATACACGTGGGAGGCCAAGTGTAACAAAGGAAGAGAGGTCGTTAGCAGTTCAGTGGTTACCACTGTGGGATACTGCTGTGTGTGAGGGACAGCTGAACACCCCAGCCTGCCGCTCACCAGCCACCACAGCCAGCCAGGCAGTTGTGACACCCCAGGGCACCCTCACAGCTGCTGCCCACCCTCATGCACTAGTTTGTGCTCTGAGCTCAAATCAGGGCCAGATTTTTGGCGCGTATGCCTCTTGGGTGGTAAACCTCTGAATTCCCCCTGGCTTCTAAATTTGTCTGGCCTGGCATGCATGATCTTGGGGCTCAAGATGGAAAACCCAGGTCCTGTATTTGCCTTTAAGCTACGAGGATGAGTGGCTCAGATGTCCAGGGCTTCCCTGGGAATGTGGCTGTGAGGAGTTACCAGGAGCTTTGATGAGAATAAAACCCAGGGCTGGCGTTACTCCCAGGGCCCCACCCTGCTTCTCACCTACCCAGCATCCCTCCGTTGGCTGATCTTCTGTGTTACCTCCTGGACTGGCAGCAGCCCCTGGCCAACTGTCTGCCCTCAGACAGCCAGAGAGCTGCCTGGATGCCCTTCTGCCCTGTCATTCCCTGCCCATACCCTTCAGGGCCCACGCTGAGGCTTTGCACCATGTGGCCCCTGGGCACTGTCCTGACTCTCCCTGGGGCTTGCCTGCTTCAGGGCCTTTGCCTGAGCTGTTCCTCCACTGACCTCCTGCCCCATGGTGGTGCTGCTGTCTGCTCTGAGCCCTGCAGGGCCAGGTCACATGTATACAGGCAGGACCCCGGCTCCACTGGCTGCCACTGTGTGGCACGTAGCGGGGTTCAGTGGGTGCCTGTCGAATGTCAGCACTTTTCCGCAGACGTTTTTAAACGAGGCTTATTTTGGCTGAAGGAACCTTGTTGGGATCAGTCCGCTGGTTTGCCCCCACACTTCTCTTCTTGGCCATGTGCACCCCAGCTGGGCAGCAGCAGCACAGACGGTGCTTTACCATGTCTGCTCCTTGCAGTGGCCTCTGCCCCTGGAAGGCCCCTGGGCATGGCAAGGTCACTGGACAAAACAAATTTCCTGGAAAAGAAATGGAAATTTGCTTTAATACTGAAAATGTTATTGAAAGTCACTTATTTGACCAGCTCCCTTGGTAAACAGACACTTGATTTCCTGAAACAGGAGCAGGGCTTGATTGTGTTTTGTCTCATCCTGGGATCAGTCTTGGATCCGGGGTTTTCTGAGACTCACTTGGGCATCATATTGGACGCGGGCCCACCACTTCCTCAGTTTCAGGGAGCTAGAGTAGCTCCTTGAAGATAAGCAGGATGAGTCTCCAGTTATTTCAGGGGAAAATATTTGCTTCAACCTGATTAAGAATCACATTCTCTATCCTGGATAACAATTCAAATTATTTTCTTTTTGGTTATTGGGAACAGATTTTGAATATTATGGGAAAGTTTCTCTGGAGCCATATTAGGTTTTCTGTATTCACCATGATGTGAACTTCAGATGACCCTTTGAGGAATTCTCTAACTGGAAATACTTAACTCACAATGGAAACTTATCTCTAAGAAAATACTTTTCTTTACTGAACATAATCAATATTGCTACATAGATTTAAATTTTATTTAGGCAATAAAAATGTTTTAAAAATTAATGCTGCCTACTGTTGCTTCTTCATTCACTCATCTCTCAGCTATTATAATAATTATAGGCTAACTGGTCAGCTTGACTTATTTTTATCTCCATCTGCAGTCTAAGTTTTTATTTGTAATTCACTTTGTCTCAAAAAGGAATTAAGGCTAGAAACATGAGGCAAAGGGAGAAAGGCAGGAAAATCAGATGGGATTGGGAGGGATGTTAGGACATGAGATACATGCCAGGGGTTCTGATTAATTTGCTATTGTTGGCCTCCAAATTTAGTGCTCAACTTCCTGGGAGGCAGCTGGAGAGGAAAATTCAGAGTGTAAGACAAAACCCCTGTAGCTTAGGAGATGTGTATCTCACTGATTGTGGGGGTGGGTCTCATAAGAAAGGGGGTGTCTGGGCTGTTCCTCACTACACCTCTCCATGGGACATCTGGTCACAGCAGAATCCACAAGAGAAGCCCCTCATGGGTAGCTGAGGATGCAACTCTGGAGAGCTGGATAAATTTACTAGGAACGCTGGGGCAGCACTTCTTGAACTTGGGCTCCCCTCGAGGACATGTGACCTTCATGCCTGGCATTTTCACTTGGAATTTCTGGTGTTGTCTCAAAGACCCCCTTTCCTCACTCAAGAGGATGGTGGTGATATGGATAACATCAGAGTTACTTATTTTCTTTAGTGAAAATAATTCAACCATTAGTTTATGGTGACTATTATTGATAGCAGATGATTTCCAGCCTTCACTGCCCCAAGGGGTGTCTGACACCCAAGCTTGAGACAAGTCAGGAACAGCTGGTTTACATGGCTTTAGGCAGCCTCAGACACCTACCCCACAGTCAGGCCTTTTATGAGTGTGAGATGCAGTGGGCCTGAGACCATGTTCCCTGATGCCCCTGTGGTTCTTGGGTAGAGGAGCATGGTCTGCACTTGGGCCATCCAGGAGTAAGCGAGTATTGAAATGGCCTCTGGGTGGCCAGAAGATTTAAAAAGAACAGAGCCTCGGTGACCTGTTGGATCGTAGTGGGTGGTCTAACATGTATAATTGGAGTCCCAGTGAAGGGGGAAGGATGGAAGCAGAAAAACATGTGAAGTAGTCATGGTTGAAATGTCCCAAATATGAAATGTATACGCCCACAGATCATGAAGCCCAGCAGACAGATGCAGAATAATCACATGGACCAAAAAACAAGACCAACCACTCCAAAGCATGTCATAATCAAATTGATGAAAAGCAATGATGAATAAGAGTTAAGCAGAAAAACAGAAACGTTACAAACAGGTGAACAAAGATAAAGATGATGCTGACTTCTCATTAGCAGCAATGCAAGTCAGAAGACAATGGAAGGGCGTCTTCAAAGTGTTGAAAGAAAAAAACTGGTTAACTTAAAATTCCATGTTCACAAAAACAAAAATGAAGGCAAATAGACCTTTTCCAGACAAACCAAAGCTGAATGAATTTCCCAGTAGCCTTGCCCCACAAGGAATGTTAAGTTGTTTAGGTTGAAGGGAAGTGATTCCAGATATAGACTCATCTTCACCAGAGAATGAGGAGCACCAGAAACAGTAAGCATGTGATAAGTATAGAAGGCTTTTCACACTTCATTTAAAAAAATTTATTCAAAATATAACGTTTAAAAGCAAAAATAGGAATGGTCTTGCAACATAAGGAGAAGTAAAAGATATGACAACAATCACAGAAAGGATGTTGGAGGATAGTATACTGCTGTGAGATTCTTGCCTCTTATGTGAAGTAGTACATCATGAAGTGCATTATTTAAAGGTAGACTGTGATAAATAAACTTATTATAAACCCAGGAGTAAACCGCTAAGTTAAAAAAGAAGTATATCTAGTAAACTAATAAAGGAGGTAAAATAATCCAAAAGAAGGCAAGAAAAACAAGAACAAAGAACAGATGTGACACACAGAGAACAAATAACAAGATAATAAACTTAAACCCAACTCTTATGGACTGCAATGTGTCCCCCAAAATTCATATGTGACTGCATGTGGATGTAGGGCCTTTAATGAGAGAATTAAATTAAATGAGTTCATAAGGTTGGGGCCCTAATCTGATAGGACTGGTGTCCTTATAAGGAGAAAGAGACACATCAGGAGTGTGCACACACACAGGAAGACTGTGTGAGGACACATGGAGAAGATGGCATCTGCACACCAAGGAGAGAGGCCCAGGAGGAAACAGCCCTGCCCACACCTGGACCTTGGATTTCTAGCTTCCAGAACTGTGAGAAATTACATTTCTGTTAAGCTACCCAGTCTGTGGTGTTTCCTATGGCAGCCCTTGAAGACTAATAACCAACCATTTAAAGAACCTTATTAACTCTACAAGGCTAAGCACACTAGTTAAAAGGCAGAGATTGTCACACTGGATGAAAAAGCATGACCCATCTATGTTCTCCATATGAATTTTTTTTTTTACATCAGTCTAATTTTTTCTATTTTTGTGTGTGTGAGTGGGAGGAAGATTGTCCTAACATCTGTGCTGGTCTTCCTCTATTTTATGTGGGATGTTGCCACAGCATGGCTTAATGAGCACTGTGTAGGTGTGTAGGTCTGCGCCTGGGATCTGAATCCACGAACCCTGGGCTGTTGAAACTGGATGTGTGAACTTAACCACTGCACCACGGGGCTGGCCCCAGAAATTTTAAGTATAATGATATAGACAGGGTAAAAGTAAAGGTTTAGAGAAATATATAACAAAAACACTAATAGGAAAGCAAAAGTGCTATATTAATATCAAGGTAGTTTCAAGAAAAGGAATAAATAGTACCAGAAATAAAGAGACTTAATGACAAAATTGTTAGTTCATCAAGAAGACAACAAACCTGAATGTACATGCACCTAACGATCGAGCTTCAAAATATATGAAGCAAAAACTGGTGGAACTGAAGAGAGAATTAGACACATTCACAATAAAGTGGGAGATTTCAATACTTTTCTCAGCAACTGTAGACAAAATCTTCAACCAACTTGAGGTAACTGGCATTTATAGAACACTTCACCTAACATTTTTTCCAAGGACTTGTGGACCGTTCATTAAGATAGACCATATGCTGGCTAATGAGACCAGTCTCAAGAAATTCAAAAGGGTTGAAACCATAGAATGTATTCTCTGACTACAATAGAATTAAATTAGAAATCAGTAAGAATTTAGAAAATCCCAAATATTTGGAAATTAAACATTTCCAAACAATACACTTCTAAATAACCTATGGTCAAAAATGAAAGCACAAGGGAAATTAGAAAACATTTCAAGGTGAATGAAAATAAAAATATGACATCAAAATTTGTGGAATGTAGTAAAGCAGTGCTTGGAGAAATGTTTACAGGCTTCATTTGAAGGCTGCAATCAGGTTAAAATCAATGATCCAAGTGTCCCCCTTAAGCATCTTAAAACCAAAGTCAGTAGAAGGAAGGAAATACTAGATAAAAGAGTAGACATCAGTGTTACAGAAAATAATGGAGAGGATCAATGCATCCAAAACGTGATGCTTTGAGAAAGTTAACAAGCCTCTAGTTTGATCAAGTAAGAGAAGACAACCTATATCAGGGATGAAAAAAAAGGATCCATCACTACAGATCCTGCAGACATAGTCCAACTTGTCCTGCCGAGCCTGCCATCTTCGTCTGGATCACACTGCTCCCACTTGCCCTGCTTGCATGGCAATATGAATATTTTGGTTTTCTGCCTTGGCTGGATCTGCTTGTCCAGAGGCAGAGGGGCTAATAAGGAAGTGTCGTGAACCACTAGATGCCAGCATTCCACAACATGGACGACATGGGTGCGTGCTTCAAGACATGGGTGTTATCTACACGGAAATTAGAAGAAATGGAAATTTTAAATAGCCTTATATCTATCCAAGAAATTGAATTAGAAATTAAAAACATTACCCAGAAGAAAACTCAAGGCCCAGATGGCTTCACTGGTGAATTTTATCAATCATTTAAGAAAGAAATATCATTCTCACACAAACACCCAGAAGACAGAGGAGGAGGGAACACTTTGCAACTCAACTTGTAATGTCAATATGACCTTGATAGCAAAACCAGACCAAGACATTACAAGAGAAGGCGAGACAGATCAATTGCCCTTACGAACACAGAAAAGACAACAAAATAACAGTAAGTTGAATCCAGTGATATATTAGAAGGATAGTGCGTCATGACCAGAAAACTGGCAGAATGCTGACAGGCTATTTGCTGGAGGGCATATGATGTCGGGAGGGTTTTCTTGGGGTAGGAAAGAAATGGCATTTTAAATACGATAGAAGGAGCCGGGGGGTGGGCGGCGGGGAGCCACTCGCGTGCGCACTGGCCTTGTCCTCCGAGTCTGGGGGTGGGGCCATCTGCCCTCGGTCCTGGAAGTTCCTGTGCACCCTTCCTCGGTGGGTGCTGCCCATTCCCGCTGCCCTTGTCTGACATGAGAGCCTGTGGGTCCAGACACTGGTCTGTCTTTGGATGTGTAAGGGACGTTTGGGATTTAGAGATCTTTTTCCCCAAAGCCGGGCTCAAAGCTGTCTTTCCTCAAAGCGACATTATGCTAACTGGGCAGGCTTGGAGAAGCCAAGGCTTTGTTCTGCTTAGAGCCACCTCTGCCCACTGCCTGCACCCCAGGTGACCCTCTTGCGGAGCAGGGAAGCCCCAAGCATCGGGCCTGAAGGGGATGGAGAACACACTGCTTCCATTTTTGGATTATGTCCCTTCTCATGAGGGTCAGGAGATGACCCATCTTTCACCTTGCAGCTGCCAAAAAGCACAACCAAGACCTCTATAGCCAGAAAACAGCACTGAGTTTATTTACCTTCCTGAGTCGTCAGTTGGAGGAGGGGGCAGTTGGGGTGGGGTGCATGGTGGTCACACTGAGCGAGGACTGAAATCTGCACTCTGGTAGGACTCCAGGAGCCACAGGTCTGTGTGTGATTGGTCCTGACGGCCCACGTGCCCTGGCCGGGGGTCTTCAGTTGGGTCCACTCATGGTCATGGTCTCAGACACTCAGGGATTGTGGTCTGTGTAGGGATGCTGACGTGCTGCTGGGGCCCTTTTCACGAGGGGAACAAGGTCAGCAGGTGGCCTCCAATGCCAGTCCCTTCTGAGCCCTCCCCCAGCTCGCCTCCCTCTGCCCTCACGGCCCCTCCTTCCTCAAGTGTGCATCCCAGGGGGTGCCCTCATAAATGTCTGCACCCGAGACACCTGCCCAGGTTCTGGGGGACCTGACCTGCCTGCTTCTGAGTTGGGAAGCCTCCCTTGCTGTGGGAGGGCCGATGGCACATGGTGGAGGCAGCTCCACAGGTCACCCAGAGCAAAGGTGGAGACCCCCTAGGTCTGCAGACCACACAGCACGGCCGACACCCTCCTCAGCCCAGTGTTCTGGCTGTTCCCAGAATGCGCCAGAACATTCCTGTCTCAGGCCTTGTCATGTGCTGTGCCCTCTGCTGGGCAGCCCTCCCCATGAGTGTCTCAGCACCATCTAGAATTTGTCCAGTCCCCTCTCCTCACATCCCTCCCTGTCTTCTCCTTGGCACCCCCACTTGGCATGAGGTGTTTGCTGCACCTTCTGTGGGCGCTGGCCTCTCTGCTGCCTCTGCGTCTGCCGGTGGGCGCGGCCCAGACACCTGCACGGGGAGGTTGGGGGCCATCAGGCCGGGGCACCGCCGCTTTAAGGGCGACATCACAAGGCTGCGGAAGGCTGGGCGGCCGTGGAACTCCGGGGTCTCAGGCTGTCCCTGGAGCAGCCGTGGGCTCTGGATTTCCACCCCCATGGGGCCGCGGGCCCACACGTGAGCACCGAGGATGTGACCATGGCTGAGGGGAGCGAGCTGATGAACAGGCTGATGAGCGAGAACGCAGACCTGAAGAAGCAGGTGCGCCTCATGAAGGAGAACCAGATGCTGAGGCGCCTGCTCAGCGAGAGCTGCCAGGAGAGCTGCAGCCGCGGCGGCCACGACCTCCTCTTCCCCAAGGCGCCCACCTACCCCGAGGACTGCTCCCCTGGGAGTGCAGGTAAGGCTGCCGGCTGGGGCAGCAGGGCCCAACTGGCTGGTTGAGGGGGGGTCCTGGGCACCCTGCTGTTCCCTCAGGTCTGAGTAAATCAAGCCTGAGGTGCCCATTCTGCCTGTTGTCCTCAGGGAAGGCCCCTCTCTCCTGGCCTCGAAATCTGTACCTGGGAAATGGGTAGGATGGGTCAGTCAGCGGCAGCCACAGCGGTGCTGCCACAGTGGTTAAAACAGGACGCACAGAAGCTCCCAATCTCCAGGTACCCCGAGGTCAGCACCGCGGGGCTGGGCCATCCGGGCAGCTTGCTCTGCTGCATGCATCTCTCTTCTCCGGGGACCATCTGGCTGGCTGGGCGATGCTTGTCTCCTGGTGGGAGCAGGGGTGCCAGCCACACTAGCTTTGAGTCTCTGCTGTATCTCATCTGCTCACATGCCATCAACCAAAGCAAGTCAACTGGCCATCCATGGGTGGGAGGCCCTGCCGGGGCCCCTGGCCGGGTGGGCAGAAGTCCCTGGGAGGAAGCAAGCGTGGAGCCATAATCCAGCTCACCACACAGGATCCACTCCAATGCCCTATGACTTTTTACAGGAAAAATGGGGTCAGACCACTTTCTGCAAAGTAGTTGGTTCTGTTTTAAACATTTTCATGAAAACGTTCCCTTTTCATAAACAGAAAGTACCATTTAGGGCAAGGTTGATGGGCATGACCTTGGTCTCTGAGTGGTTTAGATGTGGACAGTGGATGGACCCCTGCTCCAGTGCTGCTGAGGAGCCCTGTGACCAAGCGAGCTCAGTGTCCCCGGGAAATGGCTGCTACCCACCCTGCCTGGCTGGGGCAGGGCAGAGGATGCACCCCAGCCTGTGTGGTGGTGGTGCTGGAGCGGAAGCCCTCACCGGTGCCTTGCTGACCTGCTGTCTCCATGGATGAGCCACTCGACCGGGCTGTAAAATGTTTTTCCACTGTTGAGGCTGTCTCCAAAGCTGCTGCGGGTTCCCCAGCAGGATGCCCAGGATGCTCCAGGGACTGGCTGCTGGGACCTGTATTGTTTGTGGTCACTTCCTGGAGTCCACCTGAACACCTGCCACCACCTCTGAGCAAGCACAGCCAGTGGAGAAGGCATATGTGAAAGGTGGCTGTCACCCACCAGTGCCCTGCACGGAGCTCGTGGGTGCAAACCCTGTGAGCAAGCGAGTGCACCCTTAGGGTGCGAGAGTGCTTCATGTCATCTTGACACCTTCAGCCTCAAGGTGACCTTGAAGAGGGAGCTTGGACAAGCAGGAGGTCCTTGTGGAGGGATGGCAGGAAGAGGAGAGCCACACATCAGGAAGGGCAGTTGGAGAAACCTGAGTCCCCAGGGCCGGGGCAGCTGGAGGGCCCGTGTTCTGAGCTCCCACCAGTGGCCAAGGCACACACTCGTCACTGGACACTTGCTGAGGAGGCGCTGGCCTCAAAGTGCTGTGTCTCTGGGGGTGACATCTTGCAAAGGGTTGGTGCCACCTTCTCAGGCCACTAGGGATGCTGTTGTGCTGTGGCTACAAGAGGCACTTGTCCTCAAGTCTCATGTGACAACAGCACCGTGACAACTGCCAAGAGTCTAGTGCCTTGTGTTGCTTTGTCGTCTTTCATCCCAAGAATTGAGTCAGACCAGGGCCTGCCCCCAGGGCTCAGAGCCAACTGTGTGGTCAGCAGTGGACAGGAGGTCTGGGGCTATCCCTCAACTCCCTGCTGTGCCTGGTCAGAAAGGTGCACTCTGCCTCATGCTGTGCTATTCCTAAAGGGCCCCTGTCAGGGTCTGAGTCAGGGCTGAGTCTCCTGGATCATGGCCGAATCCCCTGCCTGGGGGCAAGCCCAGATCTTGCCGGACACCAGTCTTCGGAGGAGCCCCAGACCAAGGCCACCAAGCCTTCCACTGAGAGGCCTCAGAGCCACAGTTGCAGGGCATGGGCCAAGGTCAGCGAGGGCCCCAGCCATACTCAGGGCCATCCCCTTTCCCCGGGGCTCTGGGAAGCTGTGTTCAGGCCTGGCCCCGACTCTCAGCCTTCTGCAGAGGGTGCAGCCTTGGCCTTGGGACTGGAGTTTGGAGAACTGGCAGGAGTTCTTGCACAAGCCACAGACGTTTGTGAACAGAGGGAACCACCACACAGCAATGGCTCACGTTTCCCACTGTCCCTTAGTGTCTGCATTCAAAACAGGATGTGCTTTAAAAACCTGTTTTTCTTATTCAACAATATGCACTCGTGGTAAACTTATAAATATCCCACGAGGAGATAGCATTTAAGGCTGAGCTGTGCTCCTGGCCCCACCCCCAAAGGCAGCCACGGTCAACATTTTCTTGGGTTTCTCCCTGAAAATTTCTTTTTGGAGAGGAAGATTAGCCCTGAGCTAACATCTGCTGCCAATCCTCCTGTTTTTGCTGAGGAAGACTGGCCCTGAGCTAGCATCCGTGCCCATCCTCCTTTACTTTATACATGGGATGCTGCCACGGCATGGCTTGACAAGTGGTCTGTAGGTCCGCACCCGGGATCCGAACCAGCGAACCACAGGCCGCTGAAGTGGAGTGTGTGAACTTAACCACTGTGCCACCGGGCTGGCCCCATTCTCCCTGAAATTTTTGATGGCTATTCACTTGTATATATGGGGATCTGTTTGGTTTATCGAAACATCTGTGGCCCATCACAGAGCCAGGCCTGTCAGTTCTCAGGGCTCCTTGTTCTGGGTGGAGGGCAAGACGGTTGTAGACAGTGTTTGAGTCTTCTCTACAGAAGGCTCGCTGCCTCTTTCCCTTTAACATCACGGTACGGTTACTTCTGCGTTGTTATAAGTGTGTTTTTCAATGGCTGTGTAATACTGCAAAAATCAGATGAACCACAATTTAACGAACTCTTCCCCTCGTGTTTGAAATTACAGTTCTTTCTTACCAGGAGGTGAATAACACAGCAAAAAGAACTCATGTTTAGAGTTATTGCCTTAGGATGTGTTTCCTAAAAGTAGAATCGCTGACTCAGAAAGCAGGTGTAATTTTTTTCACCTTATTTCTTTTTGCTACATTTTTAATGGATTTTTGTCCATTTATTTTTCCGTATACGCCGGGGATGATTACATCCATTGCAGTTATATTAAGCTATTTTTGCTCTCAGTTTCTTCAAGTCTCTTTAGCTATTTCTCACATACAAATCTTTCACATTTATTAGTAAGTTTATTCCTGGAGCACTTTCCGCTATTTGTTCCAATTATGGATGAGATTTCTTTTTCCATTATATTTTAGAGTCATCAGTGTTGATGTTTGGGAAGCTGTTGATTTGTAAACATCCGTCCTGTACCCTATGTCCGGCCACTTCCTAAGTCGTTTGTGTTGTCCATGCATCCTGTCTACGATTGCACTGCTCACAAACTAGTGCATTACGCGAGATGGACAGCACGGGTACTTACTACTCTTGTCTTTATTCCTCAGAACTCTCAGACCCCTGTCTTTGGCAGCCTGCCCCCTAGTCCTCCTGATAGGCAGTAGGCAGTTACAGCCCTTCCTGCCCAGGGGGGACATGCAGTCTGGGTGCTGGGGAAGAGTCCTTCTGGTCCTTACTTTTAAGGAACAAAAAATTGAGAAATGGCTCATTTTGTTCAATTTTGGTGACCTCATTTCAGCATGGGAGGAGGTGCCCTCAGCTGCTTCTGTGGCTGGTCTGTGGGGTCTTGTTGCCGCTCCGCTGGGAGACCCCGAGGCTCCTGGCTGTGGCTTGGCTGAGTCTCTGGACTCTGCTCCTGCTGAGTCTGGGCTGTGGCTACACTGCAGGAATCGGCTGTCAGAATTGTGACAATTCATAACCTTAATCAAGCATCTTTTCATGTTTCCAGGCTTCCAACCTCACTTACATCACGTGGGGATTAGGAATTGTTTGGGAACCTGAAAGAACTCACTCGCCCAGCCTGCAGCCCTTTGGAGCATAATTGCTTTAGAATTTCTGGACTTTTCTTCTTTGCTTATTGGTCTGTTTAGATATCCTGGTTCTTATTGAGCCATTTAAAAACAATTTCCTGGAAGAGTTCTACTTTGGTTGAAATTTTCAGTTAATATACAGTTGTATTTAATAGTCTTTTATAATTTAACCATTCTCTTCCTAGTCATTCTTATCACGCTTTTCTCATTTTCAACTTTATTCCTTTATGTTTTCTGTTTCTTTAATGTAGCTTTCCATAGTTTTCTATCTATTGACTTTCCAGAGAGCTGTTTCCCTTTTCTTTCTGCTGTCATTTTCGTTGTTTTCTAACTTTTGCTTTCCTTAAGAGTTTCTCTTCAGATCTTGACTTGAATATTTAATTTCTGGTGATTTTAAAAAAGTAATTAAAGGATTTAAGTTACTAATTTCACTCTAAATACAGTTTTAAATGTACTGATATATTAATGTACAGTTTTCTGATTTTCATTATTTCTCAATAATCATTTTTTTCCTATTTTTATTTCTTCCTTGATTTGGTCAATACCTAGGAGAATGCTTTTAACTCTGAGGAGATGGACTTTTCTGTTGACTCTTGTTCATTTATAGTTTTATTATAATGTGGCCTGAAAATATACCTACTTTTTGGACTTGATAGAGGATTTTTAAAAACTTAAAACATTTTTTTTAATGTTGTCATAACCTTATTGCAGGGTTGAGAGTAACAGAGGGGGTCAGAATTCACTAAACAGAAGCTGAAAGTGAAGCCCATACCCTCCTGACCATAAAACCCCTTCAAAACGGGCTACAGGTGGGCGCTGGCCCTGTGGCTGAGTGATTAAAGTTCCATGTGCTCTACTTCGGTAGCCCAGGATGGCGGGTTCAGACCTACACCACTCATCAGCCATGCTGTGGTGGCATCCTACATACAAAATAGAGGAAGATGGGCACAGATGTTAGCTCAGGGCAAATTTTCCTCACCAAAAAAAAAGGGGCTGCAGGTGTCACTCTTCCCCAGCTCCCTGACATCGGTTGTCGGTCCTGCCCCTCTACTGGGACAGCCACCTCCTCTGACTGTTTGTGTCCTGAGTGCAGGGCTCCAGACCCCTCTGGGTCCAGCCGGAGGAGGAGCCCCGGCCTGGGGATTCATGCTTGGTAAATTCTGAAAGTTTCTGGGCCGTGTGGTTGGCTGGGGCCAGAGACTATGAGGCCCTGAGCGGGGCTGCCAACTGACCATGCTGGTCCTGTGGGCAGATGGGGCAGGACACATGCTGATGACTCTCCTTGTGAACACTTTTTTCTGGGAGAGCATCGCTGGAGGGAGAGGAGTTGGCTCCTGGCACATTTTAGGATATAATTTTTCAACGTGGCTCTTAAAAAACACTATTTCTCAAATATTTATTTGCCTTATTGCTAGGAAAGCAAATTCATGACATGAGGGTAGAAAAGGATTTCATAAATCACAAAAGAATTGATGAGTTCAATTTAACTACATTAAAATTTTAAAAATTCTGCATGACAAGAGTGACCATAAAAATGGTTTAAATATAAGCAACACATTTTATCAACTAGGAATTCGTATGCAGTATGCAAAAGGAACTGCTACAAATAATTTTAAAAGACTACCCAACCGAAAAAATGAGCACAGAAAAGGCATAGATAATTCACAGAATGGAAACCTGAGAGGCCAATGAACATAGGAAAGGACGTTCACAGTCCCAGGGCTTAGGGAAAAGGCATGTGTTGTCGTCAGCCTGGGCTGTGAATACCGAGGACAGATGAGAGTGCGGTGTTGGAGGCCACTGGTGGGCATGGAACTGCCACGGCTATTGTAGAAAGCTAGGAAAGTTGAACACACACACCTGAGCCCAGATATAGACACCAGAAGGCAGTGCTGTGAACAAGGAGGCATCAAAGGATGCTGATGACAGCTTTGCTTTTACAGGGAAATCTGGAAACAGCCCCATCTGCATCAATAGGGTAATGGATGAAAAAATTGCTGTGTGTGTGTGCGTGGCATATGTGCCAAGAAATGAGTAAATGAACCATATAGCTACCAAATGAATTAACATGGATAAATCTCAAAAAAGGTAGTGCTGCAGCAAAAAGGTATGTTGCAGAATAAAACATGGACAGGATTATCTCATTTATTTAAAATTTAAAAAGCGTATAAAAGTCACTATGTTATATTGAGCATGGATGCACAGGTGGGTAGGAAGTGTAGGGGGGCATGTGTGCTCACTGTGCCCATAAACCCAAGGCTGGTGGCTTCCTTGAGCAGGGGCCGGTGCACACGGCCGCTTCACCTACCTGTCACCTTCTCCAGGGGAAGGGGAGGGCTCTGAAGCATGGGGGATGTGGGCAGGTGTCAGAGCCTAGGCTGGGCCTGCGAGCGTTCTCGAAGTAATCTCTATGCTTCTCAGGGATGTTTTAGGATCATCAGCCTGACTTCTTGTCCCTGTCCTCCCTGTCCCAGTTCCAGACTTTGGAAGGTTTGCCAGTGTCCCTGAAGCGCCCTCCCAGCTGCAGATGTCCTCCCTTGAGGACCTGCTGTGCTCGCACGCCCCCCTTTCCAGCGAGGATGACACCTCCCCCGGCTGTGCAACCTCCGCCCAGGCGCCCTTCAAGGCTTTCCTCAGCCCCCTGGAGCTGCGTGCGCCCCGTGGCGCTGATAGGAAGCTGTCCCCACTCCTGAGTCCCTTGCAGGATCCGCTGGTGGACAAGACCCTGCTGGAACCCAGGGAGATGGTCCGGCCCAAGAAGGTGTGCTTCTCAGAGAGCAGCCTGCCCTCCGGGGACAGGACCAGGAGGAGCTACTACCTGAACGGTAACCACCAGGAGGGGCACCGGTGCAGCACTTGGCAGGGGTTAGGGGTGACGGGACGGGGAGGATGGCCGCCCTTGGGGGGAGGGGTTGGGTGGCCCTGCTGGGCACAACTTCTCCATCCAGCCACACAGAGGGAGGAAAGTGTGGCTGGGAGGCCAGGGTCCAGGGCTGTGGCTGTTCAAATCTTTTGCCCATTAAAAAAATTGACTTGCCTATCTTTCTAAGGTCAAGTTGTAAAAGTTCTTTATATGTTCTGGATGCAAGTCCTTTTTTAGTTATATGTTTTGCAAATATGGTCTCCAAGTCTTTGGCTTTTCCATTTTCATAACAGTATTTTTTGAAGAGCAAACTATTTAATAAAGTCCAGTTTATTGATTTTTTCTTTTATATAGTTCATGCTTTTTGTGTCCTATTTAAGAAATCTTTGCCAAACTCAAGGTCACAAAGATTCTCTCCAATGTGTTCTTCTAGAAGTTTTATAGTTTTAGGTTTTACAAATAGGTTTCTGATCAATTTCGAGTCAATTTTTGTACAGGGTATAAGGTTTGCATTAGATATCCACTTGGTCCAGTGCCAGTGTTTGAAAAGATGATCCTTTTCCTGTTGAATTGCTGTGACACTTTTGTCAAAAAGCAATCATCCATATAAGTATGAATGTACTTCTGGATTCTCCATGCTGGTCTGTCTGTGTCTGTGTTGATTCCCATAAACTTTGTCTTGATTCTAGTAGCATTATAATAAGGCTGTAAATCAGGTAAGTGTAAGTTCTTCAACTTTGTTTTCCCTTTCCAAAGTTGTTCTGGCTATTCTGGGCCCTTTGCATTTTCAGATGAATTTTGGAATCAACTTGTCCATTTCTATAAAAAAAGCTTGTTGGGATTTTGATAGGGGTTGTCCTGGATCTACAGATAAAGTAGATCAATTTTCAGAGAAACGACACCTTAACAATATTGAAGAATCTGGGGTTGTTCCAGTGGCGCAGCGGTTAAGTGCGCACATTCCGCTTCAGCGGCCCGGGGTTTGCCAGTTTGGATCCCGGGTGCGGACATGGCACCGCGTGGCAAGCCATGCTGTGGTAGGCGTCCCACATATAAAATAGAGGAAGATGGGCATGGATGTTGGCTCAGGACCAGTCTTCCTCAGCAAAAAGAGGAGGATTGGCAGCAGATGTTAGCTCAGGGCTAACCTTCCTCAAAAAAAAACACAACAAAAAACCAATATTGAAGCTTCAGATTTGTGAACACATAAATATCTCTCCATTTATTTAGTCTTTAAAAATACCCCTAGCAATGTTTTATAGTTTTCTATCTATGGGTCTTGCTCATTTTTATTGAATTTACCCCTTAGTATTTTATATTTTTGATGCTATAATAAATAGTATTGTTTTCATCAAATACATTTCTGATTGTTTCTAGTATATAATAACACAACAGATTTTTGTATATTGACCCCTGTGATGGTCAGTTTTGTTTCTCAACTTGACTGGACCATGAAGTGCTTAGATATTTGGTCAAACATTATTCTGGGTATTTCTTTGAGGCTGCTTTTGAATGAGTTTAATATTTAAATTAATAGACTGAGTAAAGCAGATTGCCCTCCCTTAATGTGGGTGGGCCTCATCCAATCAGTTGAAGGCCTGAATAGGGCAAAAGGGCTGACCATCTCCCAAGGAAGAGAGAATTCCTCCTGCCTGACTGCCTTTGGACTCCAACTGAAACATCAGCTCCTCTTGGGTCTCAGCCCTGCCAGCCTTCATACTGGAACCACACTATTGGTTTTCTTGGTTCTCATACCTTCAAACTCAGGCTGGAACTACATCATCAGGTCCCCTGGGTCTCCAGCTCAGTGATCCACCTCGCAGATCTTGGGACTTGCCCGGCTCCATAATCGCATGAGCCAGTTCCCTATAATAAACACCCCCCCCCCCCCACACGCCCTGTTGGTTCCATTTCCGTTTCTCTGGAGAACCCTGACAAATTGCATCCTGCAGTCTTACTCAACCTACTTATTTGTTCTAGTAGCTTCTGTGTAGATTCCTTAGGATAGATGATCATGCCATTTGTGAATACAGACAACTTTACTTTTTCATTTCTAACCTGTGTGCCTTTTGCTTCCTTTTCTTGTCTTATTGCATTGACTAGAACCTATAGAACAATGTTGAATAGGAGTGGTGACAGAGGGCATTCTTGTCTTTCGCTGATTTAGGGGGAAACATTCAATCTGTCACTATTAAGTATGATGTTAGCTAAGGTTTTTGTCGATACCCTTTGGCAGGTTGAGGAAGTTCCCTTTAATTCTTAGTTTGCTTAAAGTTCTCATGAATGGGTGTTGGATTTTGTTGAATGCTTTTTCTGCATCTATCAAGATGAGCTTTTAGTTTTCATTTCTAGTCTGTTAATATGGTAAATTACACTGGTTGATTTTGAATTGTAAACCAGCCTTTATTCCTGAGATAAACTCTACTTAGTCATGATGTATTAATTTTTTTGTATTGTTGGATTTAATCTGCTAAATGTTTGTTAAGAATTTTTGCTGTCTGTGAGGGATATCAGTCTATGGTTTTCTTGTAATGTCTTTTTCTGGTTTTGGTGTCAGGTTGATGTTGGCTTCAATGAATGAGGTGAAAATTATTCCATCCTCTTTAATTATCTAGCAGAGTTTGTGTAGAACTGGTATTATTTCTTAGGTGTTTGGTAAAGTGCAGCACTGAAACGCCCTGAGCCTTGAATTTTCTTCGTAGGAATGTTTCCCCTGACAAGTTCGGTTTCCTTAGTTGACATAAGGCTGTTCAGATGATCTGTTTCTTCTTGAGTGAGCTTTGGGAGTTTGCTCACAAAAGTGAGCTTCTGCGTCTTTTAAGAATTGGTCCATTTCATCTAAGTTGTCAAATTTATTGGCATAAAGTTGTACCTAATATTCTGTTATTATCCTCTTGATGTCTGTAGGATCTGCCATCTCTAATTTCTGCTGGTGGTAATTTTTATCTTCTTTTTTTCCTGAATAAGTCTGGTTAGAGGTTTATCAATTTTATTGACTTTTTTATTTGAAGAATAGGTTTTTGGCTGGATTTTGGAAGGCCCAGTTTGGACTAGAAATGATTTCTAGAATATTTCAGGTGTAGCTTGTTTCTTCCACCTAATTTATGCTTTGGGGGCATGGGAAGAGAAACTGATTCCTGATGAGAAAAACATCTTACTATCGAAGGGGGGGTTTGCGCCCTGCTCCACCATGCCCCTTATCTGCCCTAACTTGCTTCTGTGCAGTGTATTAATTCCTGGATACTTTCTGCAGCCTTGCAAAGTGATTAGGGAAGGCGTACACTGGAAACTGCAAAACACCATAGACGGGCCAGCCCCATGGCCGAGTGCTTGGGTTCGTGTGCTCCGTTTCCATGGCCCAGGGTTTTGCCGGTTTGGATCCTGGGTGCAGACATGGCACTGCTCATCAAGCCATGCTGAGGTGGCATCCCACATGGCACAACCAGAGGCACTCACATCTAGAGTATACAACTATGTACTGGGGGCTTTGGGGAGAAGAAGAAGAAGGAAAAAAAAGAAGATGGGCAACAGATGTTAGCTCTGGTGCGAAACTTTAAAAACAAACAAACAAAAACCACTGTAGAAAGAAGTTAAAGAAGACCTAAAGAAATTGGAAAATATCTTGTGTTCATGGATTAGAAGACTAGTGTCCTTAAGATGGCAAAACTCCCCAAATTGATCTATAAATTTCAATACAATCCCTATCAAAATCCCAGCTGGCTTCTTTGCAGAAATTGACAAGCTGATCCTAAAATTCAGATAGAAATGCTATAAACCCAGAATAGGCAAAACAGTCTTGAAAAAGGAAAACAAAATTGGAGGACTCGCACTTCCCACTTTCAAAACTTAGTATAAAGCTACAGAAATCAACTGTGTGGTAGCCATAAGGATAGACATACAGATTGATGAAATAGAACTGAGTCCAGAAATATACCCGTGCGTTTATGGATTTGATGTTTGACAAAAGTACCAAGACAATTCGATGGAGAGAGAATGGTCTTTTCAACAAATGGTGCTGAGACAAGCGGCCACCCCCATGCAAAGAATGAAGCTGCACACCACGGATGAAAGTTAACTCAAAATGGATCAAAGACTTAAGAGACCTAAAAGAGCTAAAACCATAAGCTCTTAGAAGAAAACAGAGAGATACATCCTATGACCTTGGATTTGGCAATAGATTCTTGGATGTGACACCAAAAGCATGAGCAACAACAACAACCAAACAGATACATTGGACTTTATCAAAAGTAAAAACTTTGGTGTTTCAAAGGAACACATTTCAAGAAAGTGAAAAGTCAACCCACAGAATGGGAGAAAATATCTGTAAATCATGTATTTGATAAAGGACTACTATGCAGAATATATAAAGAACTCTTACAACTCAACAGTAAAAAGACAAACAATCCAATTAAAAATGGGCAAAGAACTTGAACGGACATTTCCCCAAAGGAAATATACAAATGGCCGACGAGCACGTGAAAAGATGCTCAATATCATCAGTCATCAGCAAAATGCAAATGAAAACTGCAGTGACACACACTTCACACCCACAAGGATGGCTGGAATCAAAAAGATGGACAATAACATGCTGGCAAGGATGTGGAGAAATTGGAACACACACACACTGCCACTGTGGAAACAGTTTGGCCATTCCTCAAAAAGTTAAACATAGAGTTACCATGTGACCCAACAATTCCGTTCCTAAGTGTGCATCCAAAAGAACTGAAAGCATTTGTCCACACCAAGGTTTTTATGTGAATGTTCATAGCAGCGTTATTCATAATAGCCAAAAAGTGGGAGCAACCCAAATGCCTGTCAACAGTGACTGGATAAGCAGAATGTGATCCCTCCGTGCAGTGGAATAGTATTCAGCCATAAATAGGAGTAAAGTTCTGATACGTGCTTCCATATGGATGGACCTCAGAAACATTATGCTGAGTGAAAGCTGGACACAAAAGTCCACAACTGTATGATTCCACTTACATGGAATGTTCAGAATAGATAAACCCATGCGGATAGACAGTAGATTAGCGGTTGCAGGGGCCGGCCCAGGGAGGGGATTTATGAGTGCCTGCTAATGGGTACAGGTTTTTTGGGTTTTTTGGTGATGAAAATGTTTTGTAATTAGATTGTGGAGATGGTTGTACAATTCTGTGAATATAGTAAAAACTGCTGAATTCATACTTTAAAAGAGTGAATTTTATAGTATGTGATTTATGTCTCAACAAAAAAATTTAGGAGTGATTGGGGAAGCAGTGTCCCCTAAGGCTGAGTTCCTTTGTCTGTAAGTGGGGTCTGAGCCCCCCTTGGAGGGTCATTGTGAGGACGAATCAAGTCACGGAAGGACTGGAAAATGCTCCTGGAGGGAGGAGACAGTCGTGGCTAGGTTGGTCGCTGGCTCGTCTTGCGGGTACCTCTGTGGGATCCCACTAGGAACCCCCCTCCTGGTTTAACCCTGAGGTCCAAAGGCTCGTTGGAAGCCGTCACCTGTCCTGCTGCTCCAGCTGCCTGAGCAGCCGCCGCATCACTTTCTCGACACCCTCTGTGGTACCGTTTCCACAGGGCCACCCAGCACTTCTCCTGGCCCTCAGAACCTGGCCCTCTGCCCCAGCTCATCTCCTGCTTCCCCACTCTGTGACATGCGACCCCAGGACCCCACAACCCTGTGGCCCTCAGGAGGTTCTGGGTCTTGTGGCTTGAGCGATGCCCCCTGCCTGGGGCATCCGCCACCTGTGGCCCCTCTGTCACCTTACCGCCACCTGCAGAGCCCTCCACCCTGTGACCTGGACCGTCTCGAATGCGCTGAGTGCCTGCATGTGCTTGGCCAGTAAGTGGAAGGACGGGCACCCCTGGGCCTATTCCGATGTCCACCCAGCAGCCTGTCTAGAAAGGAGGAGGCCCATCACCTGGACTTCATAAGCCCACGCTGACTGGCCATTACGTGCTGGGAGTGGCCGTCACGTTCCTGTGGTAGGTGACCAAGTGGTTACCTGGACACGGTCACAGGATGGGGCCGAAGGAGGGTGAACAACTGCCTGAGGTCACAGGCAGTTTGTCCCGGAGCCCGGCCATAGAGATGGCCGCTCAGGAAGTTCTTCTGGGCTGGTCTCAGAGCAGCTGGGTGACCCCCAAGGCTACAGAGCACAGCCAGTGAGGGTGTGGAGTCAGAGCCCACCTCTCTGCGTGGTGTGGGGTGTCCTGAGTGTCTGTGGGTGGCAGGACCTGGGGGCTGGCTCTCCATGCAGAGCACCCAGCCTGTTCACGCACTGCCTGCCCGCTGGGCGGACTGAGCAGGGTCGCACCTGGCTGACACCTTGGGGATTGGATCATGGTCAGGTCTGGAAGGGTTCCAGGGGCTTTTGCAAAGCCTTGAGACGGGGCATCTGCATGGATGCAAGAGCAGGCAATGGGAGTGCCGGCCGTGTGGAGCAGGTGGTCGGTGGGTCGGCGTCCTGGCTGTGAGCACCTGGCTGACCCAGGCCAGCCTTCCCTTGCTGTGCTGTCTCAATTCCCAAGGCCTCTGACAGTCACGGTTGGCAGCGCGGTTCTCTGAGCACACGGCTTTGGGGGATATTGACAATTGTTTGCCGAATGACTAGGATGGCAGCAGAGGCTGCACGGGGAGGTTTGGAAGCAGGTTTTGGAGGGGACAGTGGTTGATGTGCCGGCTAATGTTGGGGAAACAGTTACACAGAATCTGCTGCCAGTCCAGCAATCCTGCCCACAAACATGGGGAGGAAAGTTTTCTTATCGAGTAACGTCGTGAGAGCAGCACGGATGTGCAGAGGTTGCCGAGATGACAGAATCCCTCCTTCTGCGTAGGTGGCCGGGCTGGCCCCATACATGTGTCACACACATGTTCCCAGGTTGACCCTGCCCTTGGGTGGGGGACCCACCCGGCCCACCCGAGTCTACCTGGTGGGGGTGGGGCCTCTGTGATAAGCAGGGGTTACACCTCGACCTCGTGCCTGGGCAGACTCCTCGCTGACAGGGGGACAAGGACAGCAATCCTATGCTGTAAAATAGGCTTTTACAATGTTTACGTCCATCTCAAAGGGACAGAGAAGGGACTTCGGACCACAGGTTCCTCAGAGAACACTGAGAAAAGGGAGGAGAGGAAAGGTCTGCCCTTTGGGAACAGAAAATGCAGTTTTCTTTTAACTTTGTGTTTACCCCACAGTGGGGTGCGGGAGGTGGGCACCCCCAACGTCCATCTTGAACAGGCCCTTTGGGAAGCCACGCAGGGGCCCAAGAGCCTTTGCCCCAAACCCACAGCGGCTGTGCTCAGGTCGGTCCTTTCCCTACCGTGGATCCTGGAGCTCGGGCAGGAGGGGGCGGGTGGCCCTCGACCTCGGCGTCCATCTGGCCCATCTCCACGCCCCGCTCCCCGCAGAGATCCAGAGCTTTGCCAGCGCAGAGAAGGACGGGCGCATCGTCGGGGAGATCGCCTTCCAGCTGGACCGGCGCATCCTGGCCTTCGTCTTCCCGGGGGTGACCCGGCTCTACGGCTTCACAGTGTCCAACATCCCTGAGAAGATCAAGCAGGTGCGTCTCCTTGCCTGGGGTCCCCTCCTTGCCCCAGGTCCCCTCACTGCCCCAGGGGAGGGTCCCCTAGCTGCCCTCTCACCTGTGGTGCCCACACAGCTGTTGGCTCGGGCACGGCTGCGGGGTCTCTGAGGCACACGGGCCATGGGGTGTGATGAGCACCTCTGCCGGTGCTGTCTGCCTTGTGGCCTGGGACGGTCTCGGGAGGGCTGCCAAGACACAGAGCACTTGATACTCAGTCCTGCCTGGCAAGTTGCCTCCTCTGCACCGGGGGTGGAGCTCCAGCTCTTGTCGCTGGCACTGTCACTGGAGGGGATCTGGGAGACTTGGTTCTGCCGGGATGGGGTGCTTGGCTCTGGGCCTCAGTTTCCCCATCTACGTGGCTTTATTCATGCAAATCTGGTCACTGTCCCTGCCCTGGCCTTGAGTCTCGCCTCAGCCTCCCGTGGTGGGGCGATGTGGCCTGGCCCCACCCGCCTTTACACTGTGCCCCCAGACGTCCATCAAGTCCCTGGACGGCTCCGTGGATGAGAAGAAGCTGCGTGAGCTGACGCACCGCTACCTGACGCTAACGGCGCGCCTGGAGAAGCTGGGCTACAACCGCGAGGTGCACCCCGTGTTCAGCGAGTTCCTCATCAACACCTACGGCATCCTGAAGCAGCGACCGGACCTGCGTGCCAACCCGCTGCACAGCAGCCCGGCCGCCCTGCGCAAGCTGGTCATCGACATCGTGCCCCCCAAGTTCCTGGGCGACTCGCTGCTGCTGCTCAACTGCCTGTGTGAACTCTCCAAGGAGGACAGCCGGCCGCTCTTCGCCTGGTGAGCCCGCACCCGCACGCCCTCCCTGCAATAAACGTGTTTGTTCCAAACCCGGGGGCCGCCGTGCCTCCTGCGCGTCCCCTCTGGCCGGGGGCAAGGGCTGTGTCCTGAGGGAGCGCCCAGGGCCGCAGGCAGGCGCCCGGCGCTGGAATAGGCACCGGGCACAGACCGGGCCAGGCACCCCAGGGTGCCCACAGCCTCCTGCGCCCACACCTGTGCGGCTCTGTCACAGTTCATTAAAATCATCTGTTACTTGTTTGCCTCTACCTTTGGCTCTTTGAGGGCATGGAGAGCGCCTTGGTCACTGCTGGGCCGCAGGAGGCGCCCACCGGCATTTGTGAAATGAAGCCTGGACAGAGCCGGGAGGGGCTGCGGCTCAGGCAAGGCCCCCAGACCCCCAACCTCGAGGACCTTCCTCTGCACCATCCTCAGAGGTCTCAGTTCCTCCCCTTGAAAGGCCAGCAGGTCCTGTCCCAACTTGGGTTACCCCAAGCACAGAGCCTGAGGCAAGGATTCGGGCATAGGCAGGACAGCTATAGAATCTGCAGGGCCACGTGCAAAATGAAAATGCAGGCCCCTTGTTCAAAAGTTAGGAATTTCAAGATGGTGACAGCTGAGTGTTACACTGAGTGGGCTCATGTACCTGCATGGGTTCCCCTGGGGAGTCAATTTATCTGGGAGGTGATTCAGTGCACCTGTCCCCCTGCCCTGCTGGAGCCTTCCAGGCCATGTCTCTCCTGAAGTCTAGAGGACGGGTGGCCTCCTGGGCCCCACGGTCAGGACCAGGGCCTGGCACTGGCGCCTTCCTGGGGCTTTGCTTTGCACGGAGGGTCTCCGGTCACTTCTCTGCTATGGGTTTGAGGATGAAGCTGTTGGGGTTTCTGGGCCAACCTCTATGTGGAGTGACCTTGGTCCTCACCGCCCAGTGTGTCCCAGATGCCACAGCACCTTAGGACCATGTCTTAGTCAGCTCGAGCTGTGGTAACAAATACCACAGACGGGGCGGCTTAAACCACGGACATTGATCGTCTCCCAGTCCTGGAAGCTGGCTGTCCAAGATCCAGGTGTGGGCAGGGCTGGTTCCTCCAAGGCCTCTCTCCTTGGTGTGTGGACGTGTCTTCTCCTGTGTCCTCACGTGGCTGTCCCTCTGCGTGTGTCTGTGTCCCCATCTCCTGTTCTCACAAGGACCCCAGTCAGACTGAATTGGGGCCACCCCAGTTACCTCAGTTTACCTGAGTCCCCTCTGTAAAGGCCCTATTTCCAAAGACAGTTGCATCCCGAAGGCTGGGGGTCAGGGCTTCAACACGTGATTCGGGGGGACACAGTTCAGTCCATAACTGGCTCCATGCTCCCCTCCTAGCTGCTGGACACCAACCCCCAGCTGAGGGGCTCCCTGCTACTGTGGGCACAAACGTGGCACCAGGCCGTCTGCAGAGGGGGGCCTGGCGGGCACTTGTGGGCACCCCTGGGCTGCAGGCTCTCTCCACATGAGACCTTGGCGTGCGGCCTGGGTTTGGAGAGCTCCCCTCACTGGGCTTTGCCGTCTGCTGGGTGCTGTTGAGTCTCCTGCATCCCCTTGTGGAACTGGAGGTGGTTCGGCCGTCACCCACGGTCACCCAACTTCACCCAGGGGAGCCACAGCTGGGGAGGAGGGCTCGTCCAGCCTCTGAGAGTCTGTGGGCTCGTCTGGCCCCTCATGGGTGGCTGCTGGAGGAGTGGGGTCCCAAGACCCACACAGCTGGGATCTGGGAGATCCACGCATCTCCTCGCCCAAGCCCCATGGCTGCCCCCACACTGCCACGGAGTGAAGTAGCCTCAGCTATTGATTGCCCCCAAAACTGTGTGGGGCGCCTGCACCCAGAAGACAATAGATGGGATGCAGCCTGCTCTGGGGAGGGGCCGGCGGGGTGTCTGTGTGCTGCCATGATGACAAGATGGTGGGCCTCTGCAAAATGGAGATGCCTCCAGCCTTGGGGAGCAGCAGCCGGCAGCCAGCCAGAGCTGGGGCCTCGACTGGAGCCACCCCGCCTGAGCTCCCACGCACTTGCTCACACTGCTCCTCCTGCCAACTAGCCCGAGCCGATCTCTGCCTGGAGCAAGGGCCAGCACTGGGGGCTTGCCCTGACACTGGTCACTTGGAGTGTCACCTGGAGGTCACTTGGAGCGTCAGAGGGTCACTTGAAAGGTCACACAGATGGCCACCATGTGGCTCTGGACCCAGCCAGGATTAGGGCCCAGGCTCCTTCACAGCCTGGTAAGGCTGTCACCCCTGAGGGTCCGGGTCACAGGCACTTCCTCAGGGGTGTCCACCCCCAGCTGATGGAGCCAGCCCCCCTCTTCTGTGGTCAGAAGAGGCTTCTGCCCCTCTGGGGTCGGCTTCTGTTTGCATAGTGACCTCAGCTGTCCCTCCTGCCAGGACTGGTGGTTAATGAGCAGCCCTGCTGAGGGGCGGGCCCACTGGGTGCTGGAGAGCGCCATCCCTCCGTCCCTCCTCCCTTGTCTGGTCTGCCCTGTGCGAGGAGCGTCCTGACCATGTCCCGGCTGGTGGAATGTGTCCCCAACTTCTCGGAGGGGAACAGCCAGGAGGTGAGGCGCCAGGGGGGCTGGCTGGGGGCAGCGCACGGGGCTCAGGGTGAGGAGAGGGGGCTGCTTGGTGTGCAGTTGGGGGTCACCTTCTCTCAAAAGGGATGAGCCCTGTGAACGTGGGGGACCTACAGGTGACCGACCAGGGGAGGAGAGGGCAGGGGTGGGCAGTCAGGATGGGGTCCTGGCCCGCGTGGTTATGCCTCCCCTCCCCACGCCTGGAGGGGTAGGCGCTGTTGTCATCTCCAATGCTCCTACAGGGACACTGAGGCATGGAGTTGGGCAGGCCAGCGAGGGCTACGGAGCAGCTGGGCCCTGAGCCCTTGCTCCCAATGTTGGGCCATCCTGTGGCCTCGGAAAGTTCTAGGCCCTTCATGCTCCTCCCTGATGCAGAAGCTCCTGCTGGTGGCTGGGCCCTGACCTCTGACCTTGGCCTGTAGGTCACCTTGTCAGAGCCCTAGCAGCCCTCCCCCTGGGTCTGCTTCCTGCCTCAGTTTCCCCTGGAGGGTCCCGCCCATTATGCCTCCTTGGTAAACCTGTCCTGACCATGGGTCCCCCAGGCTCCTGCTCTCTGAGGAGTCCCCAGTTGCTTAGCACCAGCTTCTCAGGCCCATGTTCGAGGTGTCAGGAGAGGCACGGCCCCCTTGAAGCTCCTGTTCCCTCTTCCAAGTGGGGAAACTGAGGCATGGGGCTGGGCTTTCGTGCCCAGGTGATTGACGCCATCTCCCAAGCTGTGGTGCAGACCCCAGGCTGTGTGCTGCTGGACGTAGATGCCGGCCCCTCCACCAACCGCACCGTCTACACCTTTGTGGGGCGGCCTGAGGACGTGGTGGAGGGGGCCCTCAATGCCGCCCGGACTGCCTTCAGGCTCATCGACATGAGCAGGCACAAAGGTGAGGGGTCCGGAGCGTCGGGCCTGCTGTCCTGCCCACAGGGTGCGGTGCAGGGGTGGGGGCCAACCCAGCAGGCTTCTTCTTGGGAGTCTCAGGCGCAGCCCGTGGAACATACTATGCTGGGTGAAGGTGTGTGGCACCCCTTGTCCATGTTTCAGGGGGTCCTCAAGAGCCACTGGCAGTGAGGCTGACACTCTGCTGCAGGCCCTGGAGGCTGGAGGCAAGACACGGCCTGCTGGAAACTGGCCTGTCGACAGCCCACAAAACCAAACACGTTCACTGCAGCAGGCAGGGTCAAGGGTCGCTGGACACACGGGGAGCTGGCCAAAAGGTCAGGGTCTCTGGCCGCTCACAGCAGGGGACGCCAGGCCCTTGAGGAACGAATTCCTAAGTGATCCCATCTGGGGAAGAGATAGGAGGCTTATCTGGAAGCAAGGAGCCGAGGGTGGAAGATGTGGGGGATGGGGGCTCGCCATCGGGTGCTGCTGACCTGCATCTTGATCTGACCCACAGCAGGGGGACTCAGGTTATAAGAAGGGTGCTCTGTAATGTGGCATGGACCCACACCCACCAGGGGAGGGAGGGCTGGGTGGCAGGATCCCGGCCAAGACGGCCTGGCAGCCTGGCCAGAGCTCACGTGGGAAGGTGTCCTTGCAGCTTTTAGGAGAGGGAGGGGTTTACCACAAGGATGTCCAAATACTGGGGCGCTTCTTCTCCCAGGGTCCCTGTGGTCAGCGTGAACACTGGGTGTGTGGATGCAGGCGGGGTGGAGCAGGAGACGGCGGGGGTCTGCGAGAGCCCATGGGGCCCATACCCACCCCTGGACCTCCCTTCCTCAGCCTCTTCTCTCTGCAGGGGAGCACCCGCGAATGGGTGCCCTGGACGTGTGCCCCTTCATCCCAGTGAGGGGCGTCTCCATGAATGAATGCGTGCTCTGTGCCCAGGCCTTTGGCCAACGGTTGGCAGAGGAGCTTGGGGTGCCAGGTGAGTGCCCCCAGGAGGGGCGCCCCAGCCCCTCCTCACTCTACTTCAGTCCCATCAGCAGCAGGGCATCCCTCATGGTTCTCTTCTCCTGACTCCTTAAAAATGCTGATTATTTTTAAAAACCTACCATGAGTGAACTCACGTGAAGGGAAATGTCCCGCTCCTTGCACGATGAGATAAATGCCAGTAGGAACACAAGGATGCGCCCAGTGTCAGGGAGCAGTGGGGCGCTCACACGTTGCTTGGTGGCAGGAACCCTGCAGCCACTCTGTAAAGTAATTTAGCAAGACAGACGGAGAGCCCATGCCCCCCAGTAGAATAATTCCACTTTGGGGAGTTAACAAAATCAAGAAAATGACATGGGACAGATGGAGACAAGCTGGAGACGAAGTGCCTGCCCAGCATAGGGGTCTGCATGAAGGACAGGACACGTGCGCACGTACGCAAAATCTAGCCCATGTGGGTGTAGGCCCCACGCACAGACTGAGGCACCCTGCCTCGGTGCCACAGTGGTTGTGGACGTATCAGGGGTTTGGGCTGAGGTTTCTTTTCTTTCCTCTGTGTCCCTTGATCTGTAGTCTCGGTCATTGTGCAGTGAAAAGACCTTGTGGGAAGGAACGTGAGCATCTCTCCACCCCGCATGCCCACTCCTAACTCTTGTAATCACAGCAACGGCTTTTTTGGGGCATCTGTGCAGGGGGAGCAGCAGAGCAGGGGTCCTGGCCCATCAGGAGTATCCATTAGCCACCACCCACACCTGTCCCACGCAGCACAGAGAAAGGGGCGCTCCCCATGAGATGGGAGCCACGAGAAGGCTGCCCCCGGGCTGTGGCTGGCTGGATTGGGCCGCCTTGTTTCTCCTCTGGGAATGGGGTTTCTGGACCGCCCACTGGCCAAGGACCTGACCAGCAGGCCCCCCTTGCAGTGTACCTCTACGGCGAGGCAGCACGGACGGCCAGTCGCCGGACCCTGCCAGCCATCCGGGCTGGGGAGTATGAAGCCCTTGCTGAGAAGGTGCTGTGTCCCCACTGAGGGTGGGCAGGTCTGGGGGTGGACCCTGCAGGGGTGGGTGCCATCCTTCTTCCCCCTCCCCAACTCTGGGGATACCCCCTCCCATGTGGGACACCCACCCCAGGGTAAGTCTCCCCACAGCTTAAGCAGACCGAATGGGCACCCGACTTTGGCCCCAGCTCCTTCGTCCCCAGCTGGGGGGCCACTGTCACTGGGGCACGGAGGTTCCTTATCGCATTCAACATCAACCTGCTCAGCACCAAGGAGCAGGCACACCGCATCGCCCTCAACCTGAGGGAGCAGGGTCGCGGGAAGGACCAGGTGAGCAGCAGCCAGGCTCATGGCCCACTGTGCCCACGGAATCCCGAGGGGCCCACGGGAGAGCGTCAGAGGCTGGATGGGCTGGGGTGTGGACCTGCTGACCAGCCCAGCCTCAGGGTCCATGCCACTCGGGGCCGGGCAGGGTCAGGGCTCCAGGGTTTGAAGTTGAGGAGGACATCTTCAAAGTATGTCTCCCATGGGAGCAGGTAGGACTGTGCCTATTGTTACAATATTCAGCATTTCCATACTGACATGGAAACGCTACTTCTGAACCCCAGGTGCCCCCACACACCTGCAGGTGCCCCCGGGTACACTCAGTTATTCCCAGGTGCCCTCACACACCTCCAGGTGTCCCTGGGTACACTCAGGTACTCCCAGGTGCCCCCACACACCTCCAGGTGTCCCAGTGCCCTGACCCACCAAGTCTGCCACAGCAGCTGTCACCTAGTTTGACCTCACCCCTGCAGAAAGTCCAGGTTGGACACAGGTAGACACAGAGACACCCGGGGAAGGAGGCGGAGGGTGACACCCTGCCCACCTGTCAGCACCCCGCCCCCCAGAGACCAGGGTCCCACCAGGCAGCTGATTCCTGCTCCTCAGACTCAGTTGTCTGTGGGCACAACACAAAAGCACAGTGAACCCCACATCCTTCTTAAGGTCCTGCTGAAGTCAGAGGTCAAAGTTCCCTCCTCAGGTGGACTGAGTCACCCCAAGGAGCAAGGGGCTGAGAGCCAGCCCCTGGGATTAGGGGTGGATAGGAGGAAGACACTGAGCACAGGAGTTTGGAGTTGGGGGGGTGGCCCTGGGCTGGCTCCCAGGACATGGGTGTGGGTAGATGCTAGCCAGAGGCAGGGCCTGGTCTGAGCCTTGTGATTATGAGGGTGGGCATCGCAGCACCTGATGCTTTGGGGCCTCAGTTTCCCTGTGGTGGGTGGGCTCCTCCTGGCTCCACAGATGAGAGAGCCAGAGAATGAGCAGGAGAGCCAGACTCGGACATGCCGTCGGGCAGAGCCACACCAGACACACTCCAGGCCATGTGGGCCAGTGTGCCGGCTGCCCTCCGTGGTGCCCTTGTCCTGGTGTCTGGAGAGGAAGGGAGCCTCGGCCAGTAGGGGCTCGGGGGCAGGTGCTCTCCGTGCGGGCCCCAGGAGAGGCTGGCGGGGCCTGGACTAGGAAAGGCTTTTGCTTTGCAGCCAGGATGCCTGAAAAAGGTTCAGGGCATTGGCTGGTACCTGGAGGAGAAGAACCTGGCTCAGGTTTCCACCAACCTCCTGGACTTTGAGGTCACAGGGCTGCACACGGTCTATGAGGAAACCTGCAGAGAAGCCCAGGTGAGCAGGGCGGGTGTCCCCTGCTGGTTGAAGGGGGGGGGGTCCATCCAGGTGAGGATGGCTGGTGTCCCCACCACTCTCCAGGGTGTTCTCGAGTCCAGCCCCGCAGGTGTTGATGCTGCTCAACCTCTGCAGGAGCTGAGCCTTCCAGTGGTGGGCTCACAGCTCGTGGGCCTGGTGCCTCTGAAGGCCCTCCTGGACGCCGCCGACTTCTACTGTGAGAAGGAGAACCTCTTTGTCCTGGAGGAGGAGCACCGGATCAGGCTGGTGGGCTGGGCTCCACGTGAGGGATTGGGCTGGTGGGGCAGCAAACGGGCTTGAGGGAGCAGGCCCCCACACCCACAGCTGGAGGCCCCCAAACCCACAGCTGGAGACCCCCATGCCCATAGCCTAAGGGCCCCACGCCCAGGCCCAGAGCCCCCTCGCTGGCCTCATTCCTCCTTTTTTGTTTAGTTGTCTGTGCTTAGAAGGTGAGATCATACTATTTTCATTTTGGGGACACTATTGAGGTTTTCTTTGTGACCTAAAATATGTTCAATCCTGTAAAGATTCTGTGGAGAGGAGGGTACACCCAGCTTCCTTATTCCCTTCTGGGGTCTGTCTTGGAGCTGCGTGGCTCTGATGAGGGACGTGGCCCTCCCTCTTGCACATCTGGATCGGGGTGTGTGAATCTATTGCCCCTACTCAATAGATTATTTGTGCCACGTGACACCTTGGCCTGGAATTCCTCACGGCTGCAGAGCCTGCTCCAGGTGTGCACGTCCTTTGCCGTCCTCTCACTCTGGCCTCTGAGTCATGTCATTTGGAGGGTGTTTCTTATGATGAGTGCACGACTGTGTTTGGTGTTGAGTTATCCCTGAGCATCTGCTGACTGAGCAGGCACATCTGGACTGCTTTTGTTCTGCTTCCAGGTGTGTGGGGGGGAGGGTGTGGCTTCCTTCTGCTTATGTGGCAGAGTTAGTTTGTTTTTAGGTATTTGGGTAATTATAATGTTGATGCAAATAAACAATAACCACTGTACAGATAGGAGAGATGAGGTGAGTTTCACTTGAGCCAGGATTTCAATCCAGGAGAGCAGCTTTCACAAAGGAAGAAATTGCTCAGGAGAAGCGTGGTTTTCAGTACAGTTTTATACCTTCTTAGAACACAGAACATGCATCAAACACGCCTGGGATACGTCTTCATCAAAGTGGCAAAGACACTCAGCTGCGCAGTAGCGGGTCCACATGACCCTGATGTCAGGAAAGGGAACTTCTCCTCGGGAATACTGATGTGGGCGTTAGGGATGCTGGAGTCCTGGGAGGGAAGTATGCGCCCGTATCTTCAAAGAGTGCATTCTTGTACTTTGAGATAATGTTTTACACACTGTTTACTTCACTGGTTAAGGCAGATGTAGAATGTCTGTCTGATAGGCGAAGTCAGGCTTCTTAGTTCAGGCTGAATCAGGGTCAAACCAGAATAGGCGCCCCATATACCTCAGTATGTGAAAATTTCTTATCAATAACTTAATATATTTATCTCTACTTTTTCATTTTAAAATTTTATCCAGATTTTCTAATTTATCAATTTGACTGCCTTCTATGAAAATGGGAAAATAAATACGCAGCATTTACTCTCATCTTTTCTTCCTCCTCTATTTCCTGATTTCTCAGAATTGTTATTTTTTTTAGGGGGGGTTCTTTTGGTGGCTAACTTTTTTTTATTGTGGTAAAATACACATAACATAAAATTTACCATCTTGACCACTTTTACGTCTACAGTTCAGTGGTGTTAAACACACTCACAATGTTGTGTAGCCATCGGCACCGTCAGGATGGGTTTTCCGTTTCCGCAGCATCGTGGTTAGGATTCCGACAGTGGCGGCACTGGCTCTGTGGACTGCCTTGGGGGGTGTTGCCGTCCCAGCCGCGGGAAGTCTTCCAGTCCCTGCGCAGAGGCTGCGTTTCCACTGATCTGTGTCTTCCTTCGCTTCTCACAGCAGTGGTCTCCAGAGTCCTCGTACAGGTCTCCCACCTCCTTGGTTGAGTTAATTAATTCCTAAGTATTTTATTCTTTTTGATGCTATTGTGAATGGAATTGTTTTTGTGATTTCTTTTTCAGATTGTTCATTGTTGGTGTATAGAAATGCAATTGACTTCCGTGTCTTGACTTTGTGTCCTGCTATCTTGCTGAATCTATGAGTTCCAGGTGGTTGAATTTTTAAGTTTAAATAATATTCCTTTAGCTCTTTATCAGTGTTGGGCAATGTCTGTGACTCTTGGTGAAGAAAGAAGAAAATTAATGCACTTTGGTGAGCGCTCATCTCTGCTCCAGATTTCAATTGTGTTATTTTTACATTGTTGAATTTATAACATTTAGCTTCTGTAACCACGTCCACAAATATTAAATATATTAAATATCCGCAGATATCTGATCTTAACTCCACGTTACGTCAGTGAGGCCCAGATGCACCTCTGTCCTTCACGCAGTCTCCCTACTGGTCCGTCTGTCTGGATTTCAAAATCAAGTGGACTTTTAAAGAAAAGTCATGGGGGTTTTATTCTGTAGGTTCTGGCAAGTTTGGGAATGTCTTTCTGTGAGTTTATTCTCGCAAGACAGTTGGGCAACCAGAATTCCAAGTCACTTGTTTGTCCCTGAAAATGTTGCAAACATCTTTACCCTTTTCTGGAATTAAATGTCACACAGTGGGGGGTATCTACGGCCCCCTGACTGTCCCTCACCCCAGGTGGCTTGTTCTTTCTCTGTGATGCCTGAAGAATTCCTTCTTTATCCTTGAAATTCAGTGACTCTGCCATATATGTCTTGGGTGTTGATTTTTCCACATCGTGTTTTTGTGATTAACAGATTCCATTCTTGCTTAGTTTCAGGGATATTTTCTTCTGTTATATTTTTGACCCAGTTGTTTGGTTCTTTTGCTTTAGGGACAGCGATTTCATGGCAGTAGCATTTTCTGTCTTCTATATATCCTGCCCTTTCTCTACTTTCTTTCCATTTCTTTCCCCTTATAGTCACTGTGTTTTTTTCAAATCTAGCCAAGTCGCTGATACACTTTACAGCCAGGACTGCTCTCTTTCTAGCTGTTACAGCTGCTGTGTGACTTTTTATTTGGATGTGACTTCCTACTCACAGAAGAGGTGCAGGAATCGTGCGAGGTCCCCGTCCTCTCCAGGTCCACCAGGTGCTGGCATGTTGCCCACTTGCTTAATCATTCTGTCTGTATTTGTGCATCATTGCATTGTTCTTTTTTTTTTTTTAAAGATTGGCACCTGGGCTAACAACTGTTGCCAATCTTTTTTTTTTTTTTTTCTGCTTTATTTCCCAAACCCCACCCCGGTACATAGTTGTATATCTTAGTTGCAGGTCCTTCTAGTTGTGAGATGTGGGACGCCGCCTCAACGTGGCCTGACGAGCGGTGCCATGTCTGCGCCCAGGATCCAAACCCTGGGCCGCCGCAGCAGAGCGCGTGAACTTAACCACTCGGCCACGGAGCCGGCCCCCATCGCATTGTTCTTTTCGGGACCATCTGACAGTAGCTGAAGACCTTGTGGCCCTTTAGCCCCTGATTTATTCAGGGTGTATTTCTTAAGAACAGGGACGTTCTCTTACACAACCACAGTATGATGATCAAAATCAGGAAATTCAACATTAATAAAATTCTAGTATCCAGTCTACAGACCATAATCAAATTGCATCAATGTCCCAATAATTTCCGTTATAGCTATTTATCCTCCAATCCCAGATCAATCCAGGTAACACAATGCATTTAGCTGTCATGTCTTTTACAGCCTTTAACCTGGAACAGTTCCTGTCCTCCTTGTCCTTCACTGACCTTGACAGACTCTAACATGCAGGGTAGTTGTTTTGTAAAGTGTCCCTCACGGGGTCCTGGTCTGACATTTCTCGTGACTAGACGTGGTTGGGCATCTTTGGCAGAAGCAGCACAGAAGTGATGTGGTGTCCTGGGCGCCAGGTCATGAGCCCTGAGGTGCCCATTTATCCGGGTAAACTTGGGGTAAACTGGATCCCTTGACAAGGTGGTGTTTCCCGCTTGGGTTATTCATTGCAATCTTTCTACTTTTCCTATTGTAATAAGCTCTGTGTGGGGAGGTGATTTAAGAATATGTAGGGGCCGGCTCCGTGGCCGAGTGGTTAAGTTCATGTGCTCTGCTGCAGTGGCCCAGGGTTCGGATCCTGGGCACAGACATGGCACTGCTCGTCTGGCCACGTTGAGGTGGCGTCCCACATCCCACAACTAGAAGGACATGCAACTAAGATATACAACTGTGTACGGGGGAGGGCGGGGGTTGGGGAGATAAAGCAGGGAAAAAAAAAAAAGAATATGTAAACACCCTATTCCTCTTGAAATTCCAGAGACAAGTTTTAGCCGCCATTGATGATTTTCTAACTTCATCCTTTTCCTGTAGGAAAAAGCTTTAGCCTCTCCTAGTGTTTGATGCTCTTTTCTATTTTTGGCATCTTATCTTGTATCCTTTATCTGGAAGTTCTGATGCCTGCAGCCTTTGAGGGTCTGATTTTGCACCTTGTTGTGTCTACTGACTCTCTCTCATGGTGACTTGCTTCTTCATGTGTTTTGTGATTTTTGGTTGTGAGTGCATATTCTTTGAAGTTTTATCTGTGGTAATTATTGGACACCTTCATTTAAAGTTTGTGTTGGCCTCTGTTAGGTGCTTGGGGACACTACCGTGTGGGGCCACTTTAGACTGAGTCTTTTCTCTGGAACTACACAGGCAGAGAAATCTATGGGAACCGTGGCCTGTATCCCATCAAGGTGGCTTGTGGTTAGAATTCCCAGGAAAGATTTTTTTCCAGCTTCACAAAAGGGGAGGCAGAGACTGGAAAGTATCCCAATTATTTCCTCCAGAGGGTGGTTTTCTCTTATTCATCCTTGGTGATGTTCTCTTCCAGGGGTCTCCAGTCTCCCTACCTCTTGAGGGCTGGAGACCTCCCTCCTTCAGGGCGAGCAGGCCTCTGTGGTTCACTTCTGTCATTTCTGGCATTGAGTGACCTCCTTACTTCCCACCAGCTTCGGCAAGCATTTAAATTCATTTAAATGATTCTGTTGATCTTTCTGAGGTCGTCTGTGCCAGGAGGACTCTGCCGTGTTGCCTGCTGACTCTTGGGGGTGCTCTTTGTTTTCACGTTTGTGGGGAGAGCTCACGACACCCCGGGGCCCACTGGCTTGTTTCTCTCAAGCAGCAGTGTTGGCCTTTTTGGCTCAGAACAGGCTGAAGCTGGGTGCTGGCATATAACACTGTAAAGCATCTTGAGTGTTTTTTGGTGGGAAGAATTCTAATCTAAATGGGGATTGTTCCAACTTTATTTTGAATTTAGGTAGAAGTCACTTTTCCTCACATAGCAAGTCTTGTGTTTAGGCGAGTCAGGCAACTCCTGGACTTTAAGAACCAGTGAGACCCTGACACCTGAAGAGTCACAATCTTGTCCAAAGAGGCAGATTCTGTGGCCCCTTCCAGCACCAGGTGTGTGGGGTCATCTGTGGGACACACGAGAAGGGCCCCTGTGGTTTGGAATGAGGGTCAGTTCGCTGAGGGATCACCAGTGGGTACTTTCTCTCTCTGGGACTCAGTTTCCCTGGGGTTACACAGGTGGGCTGATGTGTCAGGAGGTCTGCACAGGCAGCCTCCCTGGGCTGGCGGCTTTCTGGGGGAGTGGGGCCCGGCTTGGACGGGGAGCCAGCGGTCAGCAGGGCTCCCAGTGGGCAAGGAGTGCCATCGCTATGCCCCTGCTTGGTTCCCCACATAAAGGGTCAGGACAGGAAGGCCACCGTGAGCTGAGGTGGGACCCCGAGCAGTGCGTGGCCTTCCTCCCATGTGGGGACAGGCCCTGTGACTCGTCCTCACCAGCCCCTCTTCTCTAGGTGGTGAGCCGGCTGGGCCTGGACTCCTTGTCCCCCTTCAACCCTAAGGAACGGATCATTGAGTGAGCAGCCCCTCCATGTGGAGACCTGCCTTAGTCCTTCCAGAGCCTTCCACTTGGTCACACGTTCATCAGCAAACACCAGAGTGCCTATGCCAGGCGTGGGGTGGGGGCTCGTTGGGGGGTGCAGCGAGGCCCCAACAAGGTCCCACTCTGTCCTCATAGGGGCTCCTGGGTGTCATGGCCCTGGCCAGGCTGCAGCTGCTCTGCAAACCGGGACCTCTCTCCCTTGTTGACCAGGGCGGGGTCTTGGGGGTGGCCTGGAGTTAGGAACCAGAGTCTGAGTCAGCCCTGCCCTCACAGCCTGGCAGTTATCACCCAGAACCCCATCCCCATCCCTGAACTACCCTGGACCCCGTCCCCCATCCCCAGCCTCACCCTCCCCTCCAGGGCCTCACCTAGCCACCTCCTCCCCTCAGATACCTGGTCCCTGACAGTGGGCATGAGCAGAGCCTGGTGGACAAGCCCCTGCGCACCTTCATCCGTGAGGTGGGCGCCCGCACAGCAGCTCCGGGGGGTGGCTCGGTGGCAGCTGCCAGCGCGGCCATGGTAAGTGGGGACTGGAGCCAGGGCTGAGGCCAGAGGTGAGGACAAGGATGAGGACAGGGGCGAGGTGGGGCAGGGACATAGGTGGGGACAGGGGCAAGGGCACGGGCCTGCGGTTCTGTCCCACACAGCTGGCTTCTCTCTCTGCAGGGTGCCGCGCTGGCCTCCATGGCCGGCCTGATGACCTACGGGCGGCGCCAGTTCGAGCACCTGGATGCGACCATGCGGCGCCTGATCCCACCCTTCCACGCTGCCTCAGCCGAGCTGACCACTCTGGTGGATGCTGATGCCCATGCCTTCCAGGCCTGCCTGGTGAGAGCAGAGGGGCTGCATGGCCACAGAGGTGGTCCTGAGCGAGAGAGGGGTCAGGGACGGCGGTCAGGGGGCTGCGGCAAGCGCAGGTGTCTGGAGACCAGGAGCAGCTGGTGAGGGACAGCGGTCTGGAGGCTGCTGGGCCCCTGTCCTGCTAATGCAGGGTTGAGTCCAGCGGGTTTGAGGGTTTGGCCCAGGCGTGCCCCCAGGCTGGCATCTGTGCCATGGCAGGGTGGGGTGGGAGGGAGAAAAGGGCACCTCTGGGGATCAGCCCAGGCTCAGCACCCCCCACCCCAGCTGCCCGCTGAGCCCTGAGATAGGCTGGCACTCAGACTTGCCATCGCCAGAGGAATGCATGGTCCCTAGAGATGAGCTCGCATTCCAGGAAGGGCAGGCGGCAGAAATCTTAAAAGAAGAAAAGCTAGTGATTAATGGTCTCAGAGAGATCAGAGAAGACATTTCAGACATCGGACAAAAAGGCCACATGGAGAGCTGGGACATCTTCACCGTCACACAGCGGGTCTGCTCCAGATAAGCTCATCCCAGACTGGCTGGGTGTCAGGTGGGAAACAGGGAAGGGACGGTGCTCAAAACCCAGAGCAATGGCCTGGGAACATGCAGAAAGGTCAGAGCCGGGAGTTCAAGGTCCAGAAGTCCCACCACGTGTCTGAGAGCAGTTCATGACAAGAGGACCCAGGAGTGGCGGGAATGACGGAGCTCAGACTCACCAGGCGAGTGAGGACGACCTGCCCTGGAAGGTGTGAGCTCCATAGACTCACGTCCCAGAGGCTCAGGACAGGGCTGCGTCATGGGCAAGACTGAGTGTGAAGGCAGGGCTCAGGACAGGGGCCAGGGCTCAGATTTCCGCCGTGACCTCTGGGGAATGCATGTGGGCTGTGCGCCCCAAAGTGAATGCTGGGTCCACACAGGGAAGAGTCAGAGTTTCATCCAAATAAGTCTCGATACAGGAGGAGGTAACCATCTAACCAAAGTTCGTGTCCCCAGGAGGGAGGTGCAGCTACTGATCACCTTATTCTGTTGTTTTTAAATGTGAATTTTACATATGTGCTTTTTAAGATGGGTGAAACCTTCAGGAGGTTCTGAACTCGTGGGGCGGAAGGGCAGCCGTGAGCCGTCCCGGCGCCTGCCTCCGCAGCACCCTTCTCGCCCAACGGCGCAGCCTCCAGAGCTGCCCGAGACACTTTTGTATATTTGTGTATGTCCGATTTTTCTTTTTTCTCCTTTCTTACACAAATGGCGATGCATGTATTCTCAGGTTTGCCTCTTGCATTCCTCACTGGACGTTCTGTCAGATCTTTCTGTATCAATGCGTGGAGACCCCCACCCAGCTGCCCAGGGTTCCGTGGACGCACAGTTGTAACGTCTTTGACCAGCCCTGCCGGGATTTAGGCTGTTTCCAGTCTGTACGTGGGCATTGCAATGTGGACAACCCCAGCATCCGTAGCTGGGTGAGCGGTGGGCAGTCTGAGAGTGATTCCTAGAAGGACTTGCAGCCCATGCTGGGTGCCTTCCTCATTTCAAAAGATGCTGCCAACTGGCTCCTATGGAGCTTGCATGGAAGGAGCCCCTATGGCATGAATCTGCCCTTCTTCTGTGTCTCTCGGCCATGAGACGCCCTCATACCACCGCGCTGTCATGCGTGCGCTTCCCACAGTGAGCAGGCAGGGCGTCCTCACACTCGTCACATGGTTCGAGTCCTCTTCAGGAAGGTGTCCTTCCTCCTGGGTCTGTCGTAGGGCTTTTCCTTACTGCTGACCAGGACTTTTTTATGAACTCGAGGATGGTCTGCCTGCTGCCCTGGTTTGTTGTTTGTCTTCTGACATTGCTGGTTTCTGACAGTAGGAGTTTTGTGTTGTTGTTGAATATGCAGTCTTTCATTTGCTCTTGTCTGGGTTTCGTGTCATGGTTTAAATGGCCCCTAGACCAAGCATATTGAACTTCTCCCACGGTACTTTCTAGACTTTTATGGTCTGATGAACTTCAGATGTTGAGAGGTGTTGAAGGAGAAGCATCAGTTTAATTACAAGTATTAAAGAAATAGGGCTACCCACTGGAGATGAGAAATGAGATGAAAAATTGGAAAGCATGAGGAGAGGGAGTGGAAAATGGAAATCTAATCAAAAGCTAGGAAAGAGAAAGGAAAGCAATCAAAGATGTGTGGCTGAGGGAAAACCTAGAAGACAGTGTGAGCTGTCGACGGTCTCACAGGGACGCAAAGGTCAGTGCCGCGTTGGCTATGTTCCCTGAGAGCAGCGAAAAGATAGACTCGAAGAAAAATAAGACAACATCCTTATCTTGCACCAAATACATAAGTAATTTCCACGTGGAGTAAAAAGCCAGCTGCGAACCTCCCCCCAAAACAAACTTTGCAGTAAATCAGAAAACAAATCCAACTCTGGTGGGCAGGCCTCTTGACCCAGCGCAGATGTGGCCATGAGCGGCGGGCTTGACTGAAATCAGCAACTTCTGCTGGGGAGGTCCCCAGCCCCTGCAGCATGACGGCAGCCGGGTCACCATCCTGCGCGAGCCTGGCTCCAGGCCCCCGGGGCGGATGCCTGCAGAGGGACCTACAGTCACGGGGTCGGAGGACAGGCTAGTCTGGACCGTCAGTGCGTCAACTGCCGTTACCAGCACAACAGCAGGTCCAGTTCTTGTCAGGTTGGGGGTCATTGCTCCCACGTGTGGCTGACGGAAGTGGCGACTGGTAATGCCTTTTAGGTGGAGCTTTGGCCAAATCTACAAGACTGTATCAGCCACAGTCCCCACCCGGCTGTGCCCATGGGCCCATCCAGAAGTCCTGGGGTGGACAGGGCCAGACACTGGGTGTGATGGGACAGCCTGGACATGGCCACACTGGCAGCACAGGGGTGCGTGCAGGAGGGGAGGCCTGCGTCGTGGTGGCCAGTCCAAGGAGAGCGAGCTCACCGTGTGGGGAGGACAAATCCAGCAGGGCCACTCCTTGGAGATGGCTGGGTTGGGGATGGGGGCGGCTGGACCTTTCATGCCCAGACTCTGGGGGTTGCGCAGTTCCCCGTGTTAATGCGCTAGCGGTGACTGTGTGGGGACTGTGGGCGGGGGCGGGGCTGGATGACTTGCCTTCCCTTTGACCCCTGAGGGCACCACCCCCTCTTTTCCAGTGTCTTAGTGCCCGATGTGGGGTCCCTGAACCCAGCTGCCCTCCTCTGCCCGGGGCCAAACGCCAAGGACTTAAACCATGGAACCTGACAGAAGGGCTGTCCCCAGAGCGCATCTGTGCCCTGCAGAAATGCCGGCCCCTCGGGTGGTGATGTGGGTGCTGTACGAGACAGGCCCTCACCCTCCCAGGCTCTCCGCGTGGCCCCGGATGTGGCTGCTGCTCACCATGTGCATTTCTGTGTTTTGTTCTGCCAGGAAGCGATGAAGCTGCCCAAGAACACACCTGAGGACAGGGAAAGGTGAGTGCAGCAGTGGCCGCGGGGGTGGTGCCCCCTCATCGTGGACACCAGGTGCCTTGAAAGGACCTAGGTCCCATTCACTCCTCCCTCTGGGGTGTGTTTGTGATGAAAGACTGACTTCCCTGTTGTCCCCCCGCTCCGGTTAACTGCTCAGAGTGGAGCTGTTGGGGTGGGTCTGGCTGTCCCTGGGTGCCCCAGACTCTGACCATTGACGCCTTTGTTTCAGGCGTGCAGCCGCCCTGCAGGAGGGACTGAGGCGGGCAGTGGCCGTGCCCCTGGCACTGGCGGAGACCGTGGCCTCGCTGTGGCCGGTGCTGCAGGAGCTGGCCCTGTGCGGGAACCTGGCCTGCCGGTCTGACCTGCAGGTGCGAGTGGGGCCTAGCCTCCTGCTGTGGGGGAGCTTGTGGAGGGTCATTGGGAGACTGTGGCCGTTTGTTGGGTATTTACTGAGCCAGGCCTGGACTTGAGGGCTTCACCAGGGTGGTCTTGTCCAGTCTCGTGCAGCAGGGCTGGCTTGTGTAGCCCATTTTAGGATGGGAATTAAGGATCTTATTCGAGGTTGCACAACAGAGAGGCAAAGACTCAAATGTGTCCCCAGAGTCCACCCCTAAGCACGCTCCCCCAGACCCTCCTGGCAACTCCTCCCCTCCCCCGCCCCCTCCTTCCTTCTCATCACCCCCTTGTTGTAGAAAACCCCGAAGGCAGCTCACAGACATGCACACGGTGCCCTGTCCACAGCCTGCATGTGGTGGGCTCGGGACCAGGGGCATCGGAGCAGGCTCTGCTTTCTGCAGCCCGTCCTGAGGCCCCACAGTTCGCAGGGTCTTTACAAGAAAGACACCTGTTCCAGTGTCTGGTCCTGAGGCCTCAGAGAAGTGTCCCCTTCTTCCCTGTGGAGGTCACTGTGTGCGAGTTGTTGAGGATGTTCCAGAAGGCGCCTGCCATAAAGGCTGATGTTCCTGCCATCCCAGGTTCCTCTTTGGGCCCCAGCCCGTGCTCCAGCCGTGTCCTTGGCCTCCTGGGGTCTTGTGAATGTCTGATACTCACTTGTTAGTTATTTAGTTAGTTAGTTAGCTGCGGCCCTGCGCCGAGGAGTGGGCAGATGGAAGAGTGGGTGACCATCCCTGTCCGGCGGCTGTTGCAGGTGGCAGCCAAGGCCCTGGAGACAGGTGTGTTTGGTGCATATTTCAACGTGCTCATCAACCTGAAGGACATCACCGATGGTGCATTCAAGGACCAGGTGAGCAGCAGGTGCATGAGGCAGGCCCTGGGAGGTGCCTGAAGACGGCTCTCAGGGCCACGGTTTGCAGATGCGGGGCCCGTACCCCAGGCCGGCAGGTCCTCGAGGGAAGCATCCACCTGGTGAGACATTGCCCTGGCCTCCTGCAGGTGGACGAGGCCTGGCCTGCGGTCCGCGAGCGTCGAGGGCAGCCACTGTCCTCTCAGGGTTTCTGTGGAGGCAAGTGGCCCTGGTGTCCGCTGGCCCCCTTTCCCTCCAGGGGTCTCTAGCCAGGCCTGGGCCCATCTTAGGTGGGGGAAGGGGAGCGGAGAGCTATGGAGATCAGAGCCCCGGTGCCCTGGATGTAGCTGCTCCCGGCCACCCCAGCCTGCCCACCTTACCCACCTTCCCAGGTGGGGCTGCCCAGGGTTGGGGTCCCCGGGTGAGCTGGACCACAGCACCCGCAACATGATCCTCAAAGAACGCTTGCCACCCGCGGTGTTACCTTAGCTTCAGCATTCATGATAATATCCTTGTTATTGTTATTGAGGTAAAATTCACAGAACATGCGAGTCACCATTTTACAGAGTACAATCCAGGGTATTTACACATTTATGATGTTGTACGACCACCCACTCTTTCAAGTTCCAGAACATTCTCATCGTTTCAAAGGAGACCCCACACTCATTAGCAGAGACCACCATTCCCCTGCCCCCAGCCTCAGCTGCCACCCATCTATCCTTGTGATTTTGTGATAATCTTTAAAAAGCAATTTCACAGTTCAGAAAGGTGGCACTGTGGGCTTTTCAGGGGCCAGCCCCTGTCCCCACCTGCCTGCTCCAGCCAGGCTGAGCTTGGCCACCCAGGGAAGTCACTGTCCATCATGTCACCACATGGGCATGGAGTTAAAGGACTGGTCACGAGAGCCCTCTGGGCCTCGGGGACACAGCCTGCCCTTGACAGTCAAGGCTAAAGTGGGAAGACCAGGAGAGTGAAGGCCTGGGGCCTGGCTGTCCCCACATCTCAGGACAGACAGAGGGACCCCTCCCATCCCCTCTGAGGACCTGCGAGGAGCTGGGGGTCCCCAGGTCAGGGGTTCAGGATCACCCCAGAGTGGACAGGCCATGGAGTGTGGCTAGAGAGGGTGCGAGAAGGTGGCAGGGAGGGCCTGGGCCTGTGGGTTCAGGCGGCAGGTGCAGGGTGATGACAGGCCCTGTGTCTGTCAGGCCCACCAGCGCATCTCCAGCCTCCTGCAGGAAGCCAAGACCCAGGCGGCGCTGGTGCTGGAACGCCTAGAGGCCCGGCAGGAGTGACGCCGGGCGGGAGCCTTGCTGGACTCTGCATCCCTCAGTGGCCCCTCTCCCTCCTCCATGGTGTCCAACCTCAGCCGACGGGACAGGGCAGCCTCCGGACTTCACTGCTGTGGGGCCCAGAGGGGTGGGTGTGTGGGGGGGTGGGAGCCTGTCTGGGGTTGGCAGTGTCACTGTCTGTCACCTGCGGCCTCCAGTAAAGTCACAGCACACCAGTGCCTGGTCCTGTGTTGAGCTGGGGGAAGGGCTGAGCTGAGCTGACAGGTTGGGAGACCCTGTGGCAGTGGGCATGGGGAGATGGGGTTGGGGGAGATGGGGTTGGAGGAAATGGGGCACAGCACGGGTGACACATGGGCTTCAGGGTCCCACAGACGCCTGTGCGATGCCGCAGGTCACTCGCGGCACCCTGGAGCCCGGTGCAGGGCGCCTGGCCTGAGCTGGCCCTGGGGTGGCGCAGGGGACAGAAGCCCCCACGGGGACAGCAGGCTCCTCCCTTCACGTGGAGGGAAGCCCCAGAGCTGCCTGATGGGGCAGGGCGGGCAGCGGGCCCTCTCGGGGGGCGTGGCGATCCGGTCACCGCGGGGCGGGTGAGGATGAGGAGGGGCAGGCTGCCGGGGAACCTCGGGGGCTCCCGAGTCCTGCCTGGGAGGGGCGAAGCGTCGGGGTCCCGGGAGTGGGGCGGCGCGTGCGCTGGGTGCTGGCTCCTCTCGCGGTGGGAGCTCGGGGTGAGGCCGGTGACTGGGTCCCCAGCTCCCCCTCTCCCCGCCCACCCTCTGCCTCTGCAGCCCCCGCAGGGCCTGGGCGGGCGGGACGGGCAGGGGCGGGCGTGGCGAGAGCATCCCTGCGGGCAGCCCAGGTCCAGGTGTGGGCGCGATGGGGATCGGGATCCGGCCGGGGGCGGCCGCGGGGCCTGGCTGGGGCTGCGGGGGAGCACAGGAGGAGGGTGGCGGGCGTGGCTGCAGCGGCCCCGCCCTGGTCGGGGATACCCGGGGGCGGGTGGTCGTGTGGCCCCAGGATGGCGCTGCCCTGAGGCTTTGGCCGCAGGTGAGCGGGGGTCGGCTCTGCGTGGGAGGGCTGGCACCACCACCGCGGGCAGGGTCTCCGTTTCGTGGTTTCCTCTGGGCGATGCGGGCCGCAGTTCAAACCCAGGACGATGCAGGGACTCCCTCCCACCAGGCCCCATTTACCCTCTTCTGGGAGTCACTGAACCGCCTTTTGTGCCTGTGTAGTGTCTATTTAGGCAACACAAGCCCGTGTGGACATACAGTCTTAGTTCTTCCTCGGCTCCATAAGAAGAGCAGGTCATATGCTGATGGCCTTTCTACTGAACCACATGGCCAAGACCCCCTCTCAGTGTTTAGAGACTCGACTCACCTGTGTTGTACTCACTCGTCCTCTTCCCTGCCTTGCCTTGACCGGTTTGCTGTGAGATAAACACGTTCAGAAAGGTGCTCAGAACAGTGACTAACAGGGGCTGGCCAGTGGCGTAGTGGTTAGGTTCCCATGATCTGCTTGGGCAGCCAGGGATTCCCGGTTTGGATCCCCAGCACAGACCTTGCACTGCTGGTCAAGCTATGCTGTGGCACCATCCCACTCACAAAATAGAGGATTGGCACAGATGTCAGCTCACAGCCAATCTTCCTCACACACAAAATAATAATAATAAAAGTAATTTCGAGAGTACATCTTTCTTAAGCCAAGTGAGACCCCAGATGCCTTAAACACTTGATTCTGGTAAAAGACATCCCAACACAGGGCAATGACAAGAATCCTATTGGAAGGAAACAAAATCCAACGAATCTAACAGGCAAAGAGTTACTATCAACCAATAGAGAAAGCTCCTGCAAAGATGTGGTATATACACACAATGGAATACTACTCAGCCATAAAAAAAGACAAAATCATTCCATTCACAACAACATGGATGGTCCTTGAGGGTATTATGTTAATCGAAAAAAGCCAGACAGAGAAAGACAAACACCATAGATTTCACACATATGTGGAAGATAAACAAAGACACGGAAAAAGAGAACTGCGTAGTGGTTACCAGGCGGAAGGGGGTGGAGGGATGGGCAAAAGGGTCGTGAACATGGGGCACGTTTATATGGTGACTGACATAATAACGCACAACTGAAATTCACAGTGTTATAAACTATTATGACCTCAATAAAAAAAGAAAAAGCTCCTACAAATCAAACTGAATAGGACAGTGCACCCTGGAGAGAGCTGACGTGTATGTGCACACGTGTGGTGGGTGTATTCCTCTGCATCTGCATGTGCATGCGTGCACGCACGTGCGTGGTGGGTATATTTGTCTGTGTGTGCGTATGTGTTGGCATGTGTATGTGTATGTATGCAAATACAAGGAAAGTTCCAGGAGGGTCCCCAGCCATGGTAACTCTGGGGGTAGGTGTGCAGGGGGAGGGTCACCCTCACCGTGGCTGTGTATCTTCCCATGTGGCTTGAATCTGTTGGCAGCAAAAACACATTTGAGCACTACTTTATAGGAAATACACCCAGGATCTCCCTTGCCCCTGCTAAGCGAGCAGGCTGGTGGCGGTCGCATGGGGAGCAGAGGGGCCTCAGGAAGTGAGGAATTGACACATGGTTTGCTGCTGACCCTGGCTAGAGGAGCTGACCCCAATGAAGGGCCTCTCCGACCTGGGGCGTGTGCCTCGCTTGGGTTTCTCCCGCAGCCCTGGCCTTGGCTCCCTGTTAGCTGTCCCCCACCCTGGGCTTTGTGGACGAGGGGCTGAGGCTGGGGTGGTCTCAGGTCAGAGCTGGGGTGTGAGCTGAGCTCAGCAGCCCCAGGAGGTGTCCAGCTGGTGTCCATCTCCTTCCTCTCATCCTGGTGTCTCCGGAGAGCCATGCTGGACCCAGGTCCCTGCGAGCTGGATCTGTGCCCCTCCCTGTGACTGAGGCTGGGCTGGGCTGAGCCCCCTTCCATCCATGGCTCACGGGCTCAGACACCAGGCAGGTGTCACTGCTGTTGGTAACATCTCCTCTCAGGGGCCGGGGGAGACCTGGGGCCCTTCCCTGCAGGCCGCCAGCCCTGGTCCAGGGGTGTGAGCAGGTGAGCTTTTTGGGGTGGGGAGGGGTGGCCACTTCTTCGGCCCTTGAGATCGGGTGAGCCTCTGGGAGGTGGCCACAGGGACTAGGACCTGCTGTGGGAGAGTGGCTGGGCGTGGCCACTCTTCCTATCCTGTGTCCACAGCTCAGGCCCTGGCTGACCCCTTGGCCTTTCCAGGGACAGGCGTGAGGAAGGGAGGCTGGACTGGAGATAAGCCACCCCGGGGAAGGAGAGAAAGGGCCGAGTCACATGGGTGGTGGGAAAACTCGGCTGGGCAGTGCCGTGCCGGCAGTGCTGGCTCTTCCTGAGGAACCACTCTCCAGCACTGGCAGCCCAGCTGCTGCCCATCCCTGGCCTGTGAGGGGCCTGCGGGGACACGTGCCCCACAGCCTTCCCGGACTCGCACCGTGGGCCCTGCTGCCCTGGGGATGAGCTCCTGCTGAGCTCCTTCCGCCTGTCTCTGCCCGGGACGTTTCTGTGGGGTGCCATCCCCAGGCTGGGGCTGCAGACACAGGGGCAGAGAAGGCTGCAGAGCCAGGCCTGGGGCCCCAGAGTCCAGGCGGTTTGGGGAGTGCTGGTGGGGCCACAGGTCTGCCCAGCTCTGCAGCCTCCAGGTCTGACTGTGTCCCTGGGGGGACCTCCTTGGACCCCTTCTCCTCAGTGACCATGGAGGGCATGGGCTCCCCTAGACACAGGGAGCAGCAGCCCTCTTGTGACGCTGCACATCTTTTGGGGTCGTTTGTGAGGTTGGCAAGACTGGGCTCCATCTGACAGGTCTCCCTGGAGGCACCTGCTGTGGGATGTGACCCAGGACTGCGAGCACAGGGCCATCCACTGCTGCCAGGAGGTGGGTCATGGGGCCTCGGGGCCAGGGAAGGGAGACAGGCCTTTACATCAGGGAGCACAGAGGGGTTGGAGGCCCAGCAGCCATTTGGGACCCGCTTTGACCAGGTGGGCCTGGGAGCATCCTACATTCCCCATTCCATTTCATGGGTCAGAAGGTGGGGCCTTAGTGTAGGCACATTGGTGAGAGCATGCTGGTGAGGGGACGTGTGTGAGGGATGCTGGTGAAGGGATGTAGGCGAGGGGACATTGTTGAGGGGGACTTTATTGTGGGGACGTTTGTGAGGGCCGGTTTGTGAGGTGATGTTAGTGAGGGGATGTTGGTGTGGGGACTGTGGTGATGGCACGTCGGCGTGGGGGTGTTGGTGAGGGAATTGTTGAGGGGACATTTGTGAGAGACGTTAGTGAGAGTATACTAGTGCAACGACATTAGTGAGGGGATGTTGGTAAGAAACATTGGTGAGTGAACACTGTTGAGGACACATTAGTGAGGGAGTAATGGTGAGGGGATGTTACTGTGGGGACATTGGGGAGGGATGTTGGTGATGGCTTGTTACTGACGGACGTATGTGAGAGGATGTTAGTGAGGGATGTTAGTGTGGGGATGTTTGTGCGGTCGTGATGGTGAGGTGACATTCGTGTGGGGTGTTGGTGAGGGGACTTTTGTGACAGGATGTTAATGAGGGAACATCAATGTGGGACGTTAGTGTGGGGACGTTAGAATGGTGACGTTTGTGAGGGTCATCGGTGAGAGGACATTTGGGATGTTAGGGAGGGGACATTTACTGTGAGCCTGAATGTGGGGACACTGGTGTGGGGTCATTCACAAGGGGTGTTGGTGAGGGGATGTTGGTAAGGGGATGTCATGTAGGAGCATTAGTTAGGGCATCTCGGTGGGAGGACGTTGGTGAGGGGATGTCGGTGTGGGCGCATTGTTGAGGGAACCCTGGTGAGATGTTAGTGAGGGGACATTAGGAAGCAGCTGTGCTACTCTGATACACCAGAGCATGGCTGGTCCATGCCCCTCATCGAGACTTTGAAGACCTGGGTCACTCTGGACTGGATCTGTCCTTCCTGCTGGGAGTGGGATTGATAGCTGTGATATCAACTCAGGCCGAGGGACCGCCTCGCACACTGTCTCAGAGATCACGGAGTAAGGGCGTTGTTCCTGGGTGAGGCCTGTGCACACTTTCGAGGCCTAGGGAGTCCACTGGGCTCTCACAGGGACCTGGGACCCCCACTCACGGGCATGCATGCTGGCGATGCCTTGTGGTTGGTGTCCTTCACTGTCCTGGGTGGGTTCTGTGGCCACGCTGCTGTGTGCCTTGTCTGCCCTGACTTCCTTCTGTGACCTTTGCCCCAGGTGAGCCCCGTTGGGTTGGGCTCATGTCCACTTCTCTCAGGGGACAGGATACATGTCCGAGTGGGGCCAGGTGGCGATGAGCAGGCAGAGCAGGGGGCCCAGCCAACTGGGGCCATGGTGGAGGCTCTGAGGGTGTCCTGTGTATTTGGAGTGAAGGGTCCTGTATGAAACCATCACAGAATCCTAACTTGAACATTGCATGTGGCAGGCAGTGTGTCTGAGGGCCCCCCGAGGGGCTGAGGGCTGGGGAGGTGGGGCCTGCGGGGGCGGGACCTGGACATGGGGCTGAAAGAGCAACCCCGAGAGGGGGCTGGTGCCCTTGCCCTCTGGGGAGGTTGGAGCCCCCAGCAGAGAACTCTGTGGACACCAGTGTGGCGAGCACTCTGAGGGTCTCGGAGCTGGCCTGCACCCTCGAAGAATCCCACCACCCGCTCAGTGGTGCGGTAAGTCCCTTCCAAAGAGACTGTTCGTCTCGTCTCCTGAGGGTCAGAGGCTGAATGTGCGGGGGCTGGCATCACAGAGAGGGATGTCCTTTGCCTTGCAGAGGGGACCCTGGGCAGGGCCCAGTGGGCAGAACTCGGGACATGTGGCGGGGGGCCTCTCCCTTCCCCACCTTCCTGACCCCTGAAGTTTGCAGGCCAGGGCTGCTGCTGAGGCCTCTCCTCTGTCTCCTGTTGGCACATTGTAGGTTCTTTGCGGGGAGGGAAAACGGAGGCAGAGGGAGAGAAAACACTGGCTGCAAGCCTGTCCTCCAGCTCAGGCTGTGTAGGCGGATGTCAAGAGGGCTGGAAGTACCACAGAATGAGTTTGTCATCCCCAAAAGGGGATGAGCACGGTGTCAGCGTGCTCTGGGCTGGCTGTGTCCCCCTAAATTCGCATGTTGAAGTCCTAGCCCCCAGTACCTCAGAAAGTGACCTTATTTGGAGATCGAGTCCTGGCAGATGGAATGAGTTGAGATGAGACCAGACTGGAGCTGGGTGGGCCCTAACCCAAAATGACTGGTGTCCTTGTAAGACTGGGAAATGTGGACATGGACTCGCACAGGGAGAACCGCCAGGAGCTGGAGAGAGCCTGGAACAGACAACCCAGAGCCTCCAGCAGGGGCATGGTCCTGCCCACACTTGGGTCTCAGACCTCCGGCCTCCAGACGGTGAGACAATCAATTTCTGTTGTTTAAGCTGCTTAGCTGGCGGCAGCCCTAGCAAAGAATAAACGAGAGCAGAGCGTCTGCCTGTGGGAGCTGGTGGTTTAATATGGTGCTTCCCAGAGGGTGAGCTTCCGAGGCCAGGGGTTTGAACAGAAAGTTGCTGAGGTTCCAGAGAAAAATGGAATCTATCTATTTATCTATTCACAGAATGTTTTCATGCAAACCAACAAGCTTCTGAAAGCACGGTGGCCCTGGTTCAGGGACAGAGGGAAACTTCATCCATCAAGTAGCATCCTTTTCAGCCCAAAGCCGACTAGACGGGGTGGATCCACGGCTGAGGCGTCCAGTCTATGCACTTGGAGACGGTGTGGGTGGCCAGTGCCTGGGGGCAGCACCTGCCCTAAGAGAGGAGGCCAGGCCCAGCACTACTGCAGTGCACTGAGCAGGTAGGGGGATGGGGCCCTGGGGGCATGATCAAGCCTGCGGGCATGGGACAGGCTGAGTGTCCCCTTAGCCGCCTGGAGGGGTCCCTGGCAGGCACAGACACATAGAGCTGGGGAGCAGGAGGGGGTTCAAAGCCTTTATTGGATTGGGGCATGTGCACACAGGGACATGCTGGGCCTGCTGTCACAGATCAGTCTGACCCAGGGCAGGTGACCCCCAGAGGCGATGGGGAGACCTGGGAGCAGGGCCTGGAGGGCTGGCGGGGCTCAGCGAGCTGCTGGGGGGTGGAGGTGGGGACAGGAGTTCTAGGATGAGGCTGGGCTGAGGGAGGCTGAGGGGACAAAGTGCCTGTGGATGAGGGTCTGGAGACTGGCTGCTGGGATGGCCCGGGGAAGCCTCTGGAGTCCGTGGGGGGCATGGAGGGCAGGGCCGGCGAGATAGAGGGGAGGGGTGGTGGGCTCCACGGCTCAGGGCTGTGGGACCCCTGGGAGGAGCTGGGGTGGGCAGGGTCGTCCGCTCCTCACTTCACACCCACACGTGGAGAGATCGAGGTGGCAGTGCGCAGGACCTCGCGGTGGGGTCTGAGTAGCACTGCCGACAGGAGGGCGGCGCCCACGGGGAGGGGAGCGCGGGGCGGGGCGGGGCGGGGCGGGCGTGGGGGGCGCTAGCAGATCCAGCGGATGAACCTGTCGAAGAAGCCGGGCTGCGCCAGGCTGTCATAGTCCTTCTCTCGGAAGACGGCGGCCGCGTCGCCCAGGCTGATCTTGGAGAGCACGTCCGCGTCCACGTCGCTGCCCACGGCCACCACGGTGGGCACCACGTTCTGCTTGCGCATGGAGTGCACCGCCTCCTCCAGGCTGTCGTTGCCCGTGACGCCGTCCGTGAGGAACACAAAGGCCAGCTCAGCGTGGCGGCGCGCCCCGGCCCGTGCGTCCTGCACCACGTAGTTGATGGCGTGCACGATGCCCGCGCCCACGTGCGAGAAGGAGTTGAGGTAGCGCGCGCTGGCCAGCGCCTCGTGGATGGCCGTCAGGTTGGAGGTCAGCGGGAAGGCCACCTGCTGCTCGTCACGGCCCCCGAACTGCAGCAGCGCCACGCGTGCGTTGAGCGGGTCGTCCTCCCTGCGTGCCAGCGTCAGCCGCCGGGACACCTCCTCCACGAAGCGCCGGGCCTTGTGGAAGTTCTGCTCACCCAGCCGCTCGGAGCCGTCCAGCAGGAAGACGATGTCCACCGGCCGCTGCGTGCACTGGGCCACGTACAGCTCTGGGGGCAAACCGGGTGGTGGGCGGGGGCCACCCAGGTGAGGCCCCCCGCGGCCCTGCCCCTCCGTGGCCACACCTGGCCCAGGTCATACCCCGCCCAGGCCATACTCCGCTCTGGCCAAGCCCACTCTGGCCATGCTGTTTCCATCTCTTTATGCGACCCGACCACTGGAGCCACAGGGATGCTGGGGCTTGGGGTGGGGGTGGGGGTTTGCACCCAACGTCACCCAGGCTGGGCAGGGTCCAGCATCCCACCCCATCTCCTCAGACCCATAACCGTCCTTCCTGGTTGTGCTTCCCCCAGGAAATGACCCCAAACCCAAGGGCTGAGGGGCTGTTTCCACCCCGCAAGCACCATCTCTGCCCAGCGGCCTCCTCTAGGCCCTCCAGAGCAGGAAGGCGTCAGTAAAGCCCCTTCACTTGGCCCAAAAATTGGATACCCCCACAAAAACCATGGTCTGTGAGGAGTAGGGGTGGGAGAGAGGAGCAGGGGAGCTGTCCTCACATTTCTACTTGTGTAGAAAGACCTCATGAAGACTCTTAGCCCTGAAGGCTCCTGGACACAAGGACCCACCTCTGGCTGTGCCCCCCTCATTTTCCCTATTTCAGAGCCACTTGGTGCTGGCTGGGCCACATCTCACCTGGCCCTGGGAGCACTGGAAAGGGGAACCCATGTCCACTCTGACTGGACAAGACTTTGGTGGGCAGTGGGCACAGGTCTGGCCAGACCCCTGTGGCAGTCCCGGTGACTCATTGTCACCTGAGGGGACCCCTGCCCAGTTCTGGGTGGTCACCAGCCCTGGACATGCCAGACAGCATGGGGTGAGTCTGCAGTCAGGGCTGAGGCTGGGCCTCTGGGGGACACGGGTGTCATAGCTCAGCCTGAAAACTGGCTCCCCACATGTGAGACCATAGGCTGGAGCACAGCCCACCCATGGCAGCCACACAGCCACTTCCTCCCTTGTGGCCATGCCCAAGACCTCAACTCTAACCAGCACCGGGGCTTGGCGGACACAGGCTGGTCTCCCTGCTTGCGTCCAGCTCCTCAGCCCCACAGCCCTCCTCCTGGACGTGAGGGCAAAGGGCACTAGTCCCAGCCCAGGTTTGCCGACGCCCAGGGCCTGGAGTGTGGGGATCCCGTCGGGAAGGAGATCCTGACCTGCAGCACCACAACTAGGGCGTCAGCTGAGGACCTGGCTTCCAGGCGGCCCCCTGTGCAGTGGCAGCTCTCGTCCAGTCCCAGCCAGCAGCGAGCACCCCAGCGCGGCACCCGACCAGAGCAACGCATCCACCATCTTTGTTTCTCAGCTTTTATAGAATGTTTATGACGTGCTCACAGCATCTGAAGGACACTCCCGGGGGGCCGGGGGGCCAACAGAGGGAGCGGGTGTTCCTGGCAGACGGGATTCTCTTTCAAGGAGCTTAGTAACGACGTAGCTTATTTTGGCTGAAGTGCAAATGAAGGGCAGCTTCTGCTTTAAATTCAACAGCTGGAACTTGCAGAAAAGGTCCAGCAAGTTGTCTAGACTAGACTTGGACTTCCAAGTACCTACAGGCAGAGACAGACACGCGGGGGCGGCTGGTCTGGGGGAGTCCTCATGCACTGCCAGTGAGGCTGCCAAAAACGCACAGGGCGACTGCGGGCATGGAGGCCAGAGGTTAAGACAGGAGTTTTGGGGTTGTTTACCAGGCTGTGCTCTTCCCTCTTCCTTTTTGGCTAAATAATGGCCCCCCAAAAGATGCCTGCGTCCTAATCCTGGAGCCTGTAAATATGACCTTATGAGGCAAAAAAGAACTTTGCAGGTGGAATTAAATTACAGACCTTGAGATGGGGAGACTATCCTGGACTATCCCGTGGACCCTAAATGCCTCCACAAGGGTCCTTGTGAGACAGGCAGAGAGATCAGGCTCCAGAAGGGGGGAGGCCGTGTGGTGCGCAGGCAGAGGTAGGAGCTGGTGAGGCAGGGAGGCCTCCCACAGAGCCCTGAAAGGGGTGCAGCCCTGTGACATCTGGATTTGGACCTCTGGCCCCAGACGGAAAAAATAGATTCCTGTTGTCCCGAGCCCCCTGTACGGTGGGCAGCCCCGGGAGCTAACACAGCCGGGCGGGGCAGCTCGGGCTGTCTCTGACATGGGTGGCCCGCGGCTTCAGCAGAGCGCCAGCGCGGTCTCGGGGTCCCCCACAATGTCCTTGTGCACCAGCTTAAAGGTGTCAATGAACAGCTCCATCCAGTCCTGCCGCTCGTTTCCCGTGGCGAACTTGGCCCGCTCGGCGGTGTACACCAGCACGGCCACCAGCCGGGAGTAAGCGGCTGGGTCCTGCGTGAACTCCGTGGCGTTTAGCAACTGTTGGATCAGGGGGATGGTCTTGGGGAAGGAGCCGTCCGGGCTCTCTTCCGTGCGGAGGAAGGTGACCGGGGACTCGCCGCCGGGCCACGGGCCATCTGCGGGGCATCCAGAGAAGGCCGTCAGGGCCTCGGTTGGCGTGAGTGGGCCTCCAGCGCCCTCCTTGGCCCAGACAAAGGCGCCCCTCTCCTGGGAGGCGAGTTAGGACCAAAGCGAGGAAGGAGGATCAGCTCACCGAGGGGTCAGCGAGTAGACAGCGAGGCCGCAGCCCCCACCAAGGGCACAGGGCACCAGAGCTGAACAGGGCGGGGGAGCCAGCAGCAGAGCGCACGGCCGTGGAGACCGGGAGCAGAGCGCCTTTGGGGTCAGCACAGACCTTAGGAGCCACAGGACTTCCCACACAAACAGCCACACTGAGATTGGCCAGACGCCAGCACGCTGCTGACCACTCAAGGCCATGTCCCCGAGATGAGCCCAACGCCCCTTAAATACTCAGCACCACGAGGAGAATTGCCTGCTTATTCCAGCCCAAACCCGGCGTCGGCAGGTGGCCCTGGACCCCTCAGAGCAGGGACATGAGACAACTCGCCATTACCTGTCCTCCTCTGCCCTCGAGGCGTGAATCTCCCACCGCCCAGAATTGTCCCCTCCAATCCCCGCGGAGGTTAGGGCGACGCTCCGAGGGCACCACTGCTCCTGTCCTGAAGGTGAGAAGCTTCTCTCTCCTCCGGGCGAGCGCCAGTCAGCGACCCAGGGGACTGGCCACGGCCCCAGAGCCCTCGGAGCCTTCCCCTCAGCGCCAGCCTCTAGAGTCACCTGCCTTCGTCTGGAGAAGCCGAGCGCAGGTCCCAGGGCTCCTCCCTCCCGTGGGGCCTGTCCCCAGACAAAATCTGCTTCTCTCTGATGCCCTGTGGTTCCGGCACAACCGAGCTGCCCCTGGCCTGGTCCAAGCCCGGGTGTGGCTGGGGCTCTGGGTGGACAGGGCCATTTGGCTAGAAGGTCATGGCCATGGCAGAGCCGGCAGCGTCCACCCAGCACTCTGTGTGCAGCCCCGCAATGTGGAACCCACACGTGTCAAGGAGGCCGCTTCCCCCCTGGGTCAAAACGCCTAATTTACTGGGAATTTCTAGTCACTTTATAGGAGGACGAGCTTGCGAGTCTAGTAGAAGGGCATAAGGAGGAGGTGGGAGGGTCTCCAAGGGGGCTCCGGGGCCCAGGGGGCCAGCGTCACTCTGACCAAAGCCAGACAAAGGCATCACAGAAAAAAACCACAGCCCACGACCTCTCATGAATGTGGACGCAAAAGTCCTCAGCAAAACATCAGCAAGTTGAATCCCACAACGTATAAAGAACGTATCCACTACAACCAAGCGGGTTTATCCCCCGTCTGCACCGCCAGTTCCTCCTCTGAAAACCAGTCAGTGTAACTGTCATGTCAAAGGCTGAAGATGGAAGATGGCACAGTCATGTCAGTGGACGCAGAGAGAGCGTGATGGACTCCCACACTCCTTCACACTATCACTATCAAGAACTAGGAACAGAGGGGCCGCCCCGCCCCGACGAGCAGCCTCCACAGAGACCTCAGCTAACACCGCACCAGGGGTAGAGTTGTAGCTTTCCCCTAAGATCAGGGATGGGGCATGGGGGCTGGCCCCACTAGGGCTGGTCTGTACCTTAGGGGGGTCTCGATGCCCCCTAGGAGGACCACGCCCTGCAAGGCGGCCAAGGCCCAGGCCGATGCTCTCGGGCCAGCACCTCCGGTTCCCGGTGGCCCCTGGCACCGCACACGGCCGTCCTCTGCTGACACTGAGGGCCCCCGGCAGGCTCCTGCGGAGACCCCACAGCTCGCCAACGGCCATGGCGTGGTCACTGGTACAACCGCAATGAGCGTTTCCTCTGAAGCTCCCTGTCAGCGTGAGTGTGGGGACCCTGCCCCGGCTTGGCCCACCCCTCTCCTCAGGCCTTTGAACCCGCCCGGGGACCATGTGACACACCAAGGAGCCCGCATGAGAGCCAGGGAAATGCTGATGTCACACGGCAGGCGTGGGTGCCCCAGGGGAGGCAGTCTGTGTCCTCCGACGGACCTGCCAACACTGCCTGGCCCTGGGGGCCCCCACCTCGATGATCCGGGGAGGGGACAGTCCTGGTGACCCTGTTCCAGCTGGAGGATCCCCTGGCCTCAGGACCCAGGCCGGTGGGGGCAGGGCTTGCTGAGGGGGACTCCGTGGCCCCCATCGCTGTGCCGCAGCGCCGTGTGCACACGGGGGACGACCCCATCCCGCCCTTCCCCAGCCCCGAGGGCCCCTCGAGGACAGGCTCTGCGTGCCCCTGTGTTCCAGCCTTGCACACAAGGGCAACGATGTCGAGTGGGGGCATGGGCCCCCAAGCACCAGCAGGGTCTGTTCCCAGAGGGGTCAGTGCAGCCGTGCCGCCAGGGGTGGAAGCAAGCACGTCTGCCAGGTGCTGGGTGCCTGTGGGTGTGCTCACCTCCCGGGTGGTTTTCAATCAGCCATTTTGTTCACCAGATCCAGGGCTTCCACCTGTGGGCGCCGGAGGGCCCTGGGGCGTCTGTGCCCCTGGGTGGTGGGGACCATGAGGCCCAAGCACCTCAGCCGATGAGGCTGAGAATCTGCATTTGAGACCAGCTCCCTCCTCACATGTGCCAGTGAGGTGAGGATGGCCAAGGCCTTGAGATGCCACACCCTGTGCCCCCGGCACCTCCTCAGACGTGCTGGGGTCCTGGGGCGGAGAAACCCGCCGGTCTGGGCCCAGACCGGAACCTGAGGGTGTGTCACTGTGGAGAGGCCCCCTTCCTGGGCCCCTGCACGGGCCCCTCCTCCCCCAGCCCCGGCGCTCGTGAGTCGGGACTCGGCGGCGCCCGTGTTACCTGTTTGGCAGGGCAGGTCTGGGCACACGATCTGAGGGTCTAGAGGAGAGAGACAGAGGCCGGGGTCCCATCAGCCTCTGCCGCCCAGGGCAGGGCCGGGCTCCCTCAGCCGCCCACGGACGCCTGGCCCTTCCTGCCCAGTGGGTCCTCCTTCCCTCATGCAGGACCAGGGCTGGGCAGGCCGAGGGGGTGCAGGCGCGGCTGCTCACCTGGGCACAGGACGTCCTCCATGTCGTCGATGAACTTCTCGGCCACCAGGTCGGAGAAGAGCGTCATGTTGCGCACCTGCTGTGGCTTGTCACAGGCGATGGAGTACAGGTTCTCGCTCTCGTGCCTCTCGTGGAACATGTCGCCGATGCCGATGGCCGTCACTGTGACATCATGGTTGCAGAGCGCACGCAGGTTGAGGTCATCGTCCCGGGGGTCGTGGCGGCCATCTGTGATGACCACAGCGAACACGCGGGTCTTCTGGCGCCGGCTCTCCTTGATGAGCTGGTTGTAGGCAAACTTGAGGGCAGAAGGCGTCCAGGTGCCTCCCGCAATCCACTCGAGGTTCTTGACAGCCTCCTTGAAGCTGGACAGCGAGTTGATGCGCTCGTCGTCCAGCTGGATGGCCTCAAAGGTGCCCTCGTGGCTGTACTGCACAACGCCCACGCGGGTCCCTGTGATGGCCAGGGCGGGCATGAGGGACTGGCCCCGGCCACCACCCCCATGGCTCACATGGGCCCTGGGGCCTCGGCAAAGCTGAGGCCCAGCCTGGAATTTCTGACTGGATCTCAGGGCGTCCCGCCCGCCTGCTTCTCATCACGGACGGGGCCTGGTGACTCCCTGCCGCACGGGCCCCGGCGCCCCCCACCACGGGCGCAGCTCACCTGTCTCTGACTTGGGGTCCTTGGCGATGGCCCCCAGCCTGTTGACCACGTTGATGACAAAGTTCTTCTCCAGCGTGAAGTTGGTGTAGCCGATGCTCTCAGAGCTGTCAATGACGAACACCACGTCCAGGGCGCCACAGCGCTTCTCGCAGTCTGAGGGCCAGGCTCGGGGTCAGCGTGTGGGCGAGTGGGTGCGTGCCCTGACCCCGGACCCCGGGAGACCCCCCCAGGCTCCAGGGGTGCACAGCCAGGTACATAGTGGGAAAGAGCAACCCTGAGCGGGAGGATGCGACTCAGATGATGACCCTGACCCCTGGACCAGAGCCTCCAAGGACACAAGCATCCCGGCCGTGGCGGCCCAGCTCCCCCACTGCATGGGGGCCGCGTGGCAGCGAGCCTTACCACAGCAGCCACAGGTCTCCCTCACGTAGGTCATGACGTCGCACTCCTGCAACAAAGAAGGGTCAGCCTGCCCGGACAGCACACCCCGGAGAGGCTGAGGACGTGCTTCTGCAGGAAGTCCGCAGGCCCCTGCTGACCTCTTCCTCTGACCTCACCCCTGCTGACCTCGCCCTTGCTGCCCCTGCTTTCTGACTTCAGGAGGGAGGAGGACACTGATTCCACCCCGACTGACACCTACCGTGAGGCCGGGGTCTCCGGGGGGGGCCGGGCTCTCCCTGGAGGAGGAAGGACGAAGTGAGAAGTGACCACTGTCAGGGCCGAGGCTGGGCAGGGACCCACTTGTTCTCAGGTGGCTGTTTCAGGGCCCAGCCCTGCATGCTGTCCCGTGTTCCAGCACCAGCAGAGCCCTGAGGTTCAGGGTGCGTGTCGGCCCAGGTGGCCCAGGGCCGAGGCTTGAGGGCTAAGGAACGGCGGCTGACCTACCTCGAGTCCTGGCTCTCCTCTCGGCCCACGAGGGCCCGGCTCACCAGGGGGACCAGGATCTGCCTGAGAGGGGAAGAGGCAGGTGGGCTCCAGTGGATGCCTGGGGCCCCACGCTTGGCCCTGTGCCCTAACCAGCCCACCCGGCCACGGGACAGCCAGGTACTCACAGGCTCGCCCTTCTGGCCTTTCCTCCCTGGGGCTCCTTTCATGCCGAAGTCGCCTCTGCCCCCCTGAGACAGACGCACAGGTGAGCCGGGTGGAGGGGTCTTTCAGGCGCCCTCAACTGCTGCCCCCACCCCTGGGTTCCCAGTGAGACTGCAGGACACGAGTGTGCTCCGCAGGTGGGTCTGTCAGATGGCACCGACGGCGGGCTTTGCAGGCGTGGACTTCAGGTTGAGAGACTAGCGCGGCCTCCCCCTTCAGCCCAGGGAGTGAGGGGCAGTGGGCATGTGGGCGCAGCGAGCGGGCGCCTCGGATGGACGGATGTACCTCGGGGCCGCGTGGGCCGGGCTCGCCTTTCTCTCCCTGGAAGCAAGCACAGGTCACGGTTCAGGAGGCGCGGCGGCTGCCTCGACGGGAGGCCGAACCCCCGAGGCCTGTGTTTTCTTGGCCCGTCCTTCCCTCACGGGGGTGGGCCTCGGCTGTCAGAACCCGTGCGGAGCCGCGCGTGCTGTGGTGAACGCCATGCAGCCTGCACTGTGTCTGAGATGGCTCCCGGGGACCTGCCTCTGCACCACACCCCTGTCCTCACCCTCGCCCTGCCCCCCTGCAGAGGCCCTTAGGGAACTAGGGAGAACCTTCAGGGCCCTCCCAGCAATGCCCACCCCCTCCCCCGAGTCCCAGGCCACGCAGGACTTACGGGCTCTCCTCTGGGTCCCGGGTAGCTGAATCCAGGCCTGCCGGGGTCTCCCTGGAGGAGGTGAGCCGGTCAGGGAGGGTCCAGCGGGAAGGAAGAGACTGATCAGTGGTGTGGACTGAGGGCGGTGGGGCTGGCTTCTGGGGAGGAGCCGCATGCAGGGCCTGGCCTTGGGCAGGGTGAGCCACCTGGAGGATGGGGACACAGGGTTTCCCGGCCCCTGACGTCCTCCCACTGAGGGGCCGGGCCTGGCACGCACCAGTAGCCTCACTCTAGAGCCAGAACCAGCTCAGGCCCGAGGCCCATCCTGAGGGGTGAGGAGGGTGGCATACCTTGGGGCCAGGCTGTCCTGAGTCTCCGCGGGGACCAGCGTCCCCGGGGTCTCCCCGAGATCCCTGAAGACAGAGAGAAAGTGGGAATTCAGCACAGACAGGGACTGACTGCATCCAGCTCTGGCCACCTCGCTCCCCTGCTGCCCTGTGGGGGCCGTGGTTCTGATGGTCACTGACCAGCTCCTGGGCGCCACACCTGCTGCCCCCTTGCCCCCCACACCTGGTAAAGCTGGACCCCTCAGTGCACAGGGCTCCTGGCCCCATCCCATTGCCTCAGTTTGCAGGGGACAGTGTCCTGCCCGAGGACAGGGGGACCCAAATGGCACTACAGGGGGGGAGGTGAGGTCAAAGGGCAGTGAGGGGCCTGGGCCCCAGAGCCAAGGGGCTCCCCCAGGGATCCTGCTACTGACCTGCTTCCCGGGCTCCCCGAGAGCGCCCTGGGGGCCCCTGGGTCCAGGCAGGCCACGGTCTCCCTGGGGAAAAAGGGGACAAGGCACCTCAGAGACCCCGGAGTCAGTCACTGTGGACGCTGGCCAGGTCGGGGGTCTGCTGCCCTCCAGGAGGTCCTGGGCATGGCCTCGGTCTGCAGCCCTGACCACAGTGGCCCCAGGCAGGGCCTGCAGGGCCCCACGTGCAGCCCCTCCAGCCAGGGAGCTGGGCGCCCAACCGCTGGCCCACTTACCTTGGCTCCTTTGTTGCCAACCTCTCCAGCCAGGCCCCGGGGCCCCTCAGGGCCAGGGTCCCCCTGTGAGGAGAGGCCCAGTTAGTCTGCACAGCATGGGGGTGAAGGAGAGGCCATTTAGCTCCTGGAGACAAGGACCCCAGGTTGTGGAGGTGACACTGGAACAGCTGGAGCCCTGTGCAGCCTTCGCACAGTGTGGGCAGGGACCACCACCCACTTCTCTGAGGAAGAAGCCCCTTCTTTGGCCCCTTCACCCAAATCTCACAGGAACTGGCCGCCCTGGGATTTCATCACAAAGACAAAGACATCGCACACCAGCCACAGGAGCATGTGTGTCTGCGATGGGGTGGAGCAGTACACAGCCTGCACATCTGTGCATGGCACTCATGGAACTGGCTGCGCTTGGCCCAGACCCCCCAGCAGGGAGCACGGGTGGGGACCGCCTGTCTGCCTCCTGTTTTTGGAAACCCTGCAGGATGTTCCCCCTGATGGTGAGGCCCCGGGGGGTTGCTTTTGTTCTCCTGGATAGACCATGGGAGGGGGTGGCTGTCTCTTGTCACTGGGCCCTGTCAGCACCACGGTGAGACCCCAGTGCAGATGCAGACACACCGATGGTGCCCCGCGGCTCCCCCATGCGGACACTCACCTTCTCGCCCTTGGGGCCATCGCTGCCTGGGCCGCCTTTGGTTCCAGGATCTCCCCTGCGTCCCTGCAGAGAACGGGCGTGTGGGTGGGGTCCCTGATGCTGGGGGCCACAGGAGGACCCCACACAAGGACTCTGGCTCTGGGCTCTGGGGGGCCCCCCAGAGGGCCTCAGGTTAGACCCTCCCCTTCTGCCGGGTGGACTCTGTCTCAGCCAAGGACTTAGGAAACCATGAAGGGTCCCTGGGCAGCTTGTAAGCCGGGGTCGAGTCAGTGTCTGAGTTGACGTAATTGGGACCCGGCTTTGACCGGCTATCAGCGAGGTCGCTGGGTTCACTTCCAGGTCAAGCCAGATCTCAGGATGCACCCTCTGAGGATCAGCCCTTGGCCTGGGTCCCCACCCCAGGTAGAACACCTGGGGATGGCTGGTGCTGGCTGGGGATGCAGCGTGGGACCTATGGAGTGTGTGCCTGGGTCTGCGTTAAGCCCTGGGTGTGCTGCGGGGGAGCGAGTCGGGACCCGGGGCCACTTCCCAGGCACTGAGTGTCCAGTGGGACTGCGGCTGAGCCGGGCCAGTGCTCGTCAGTGGCCTTCCTGTGTCGGCTGCAGTGGGAGGAGGCACATTCGGAGAGGCCAGAGGATGTCGGGCGCAGAGAGGCCCAGAGGCAGGTGGTGGGGCGGCCCTGCAGGAGAGGCTCTGGATCCCGGACCAGTGTGTGAGCTGTGGGGCAGGGGTGCACTCACAGGCTCGCCTTTGGGTCCTCGGGGCCCTGGTCCACCCTTGGCGCCCTTCACGCCAGGACTTCCTGGGGATCCATTGTTGCCTTGATAGCCCTGCAGAGAGGAGATGGTCAGCCCTGGGCTGGCCGGCCACAGGGGCAGAAGGCCCACGGGAGGGCCCAGCTGCGCGGTCACAGGCCTGCTGTCATCTGGTGGGACTGTGGCTGCCTCGGCGTGTGGGGCATCCTGGCCAGCTGGCAGCAGGGATAGAGGGGTGGCCTGCTCAGGGCACAGGGCTGGCCTGCACACCCGTGGGCTCTGCTAGGGTGACCGGGCAGCTGGGAGGAGCCCTTACCTTACTTCCTTTGGCCCCGTCTTCTCCCGGGGGCCCTCTGCGTCCTGGGCGGCCCGGGTCCCCCTGGAAGGGTTTGGAGAAATCAGCCTCACGTCCTTTGGACGCTGGCAGTGGAGCAGGACCCCGGCGGAGCTGGGGCACAAGCTCCCCCACACGTCTGCAGGGCTGGTGGGATGCCAGGTGCTGGCCGAGGTTGCTGACAGGACCTGGCACCAGCCGGTGAGTGTATGGGTGTCATTCTTGGCTGCTCCTGGCCCGTGCCCACCCCCCCATTCCTCCAGTGTCCTGGGCAGCCAGGGAAGGGATGCAGGCAGGGACAAAGTGACACCTCAGGTGACCTAAGAGGGCAGAACCCCCCAGGCGCCTGAGAGCCCTTCACAGGGAGCCCCTGAGAGGCCTGGCAGGAAGGTGGGCTTGTTGCTGAGGTCATTCGAGCACCGCAGAGCTGCCTGAGCTGGGACACGTGCTCCCGCGTTAGACATGAGCTGGTGAAGCCCTGGGCACGGGCACTCCCGACCCCTTGGAGAAGAGCACCCCACACCCCCTTCAGTGTGAGCACCCACGGTCCCCCTGGGCAGGGCACCCACGGCTCTCTCCTCGTGTGCAGGGGCAGGCCCCTCCTTGCTGGGCTTCTCGGCCAGGTGACCCCCCAGAAGCCATGCTCCAGGCAGGGAGAAGGCCACGGGGCAGTGGGGACCCGCCCGCTCTTCCCGCTCGCCACCTTGGCCAGGCTGCCTACCTTGGCGCCTTGGTCTCCTTGCTCCCCGGGGCTGCCTGCTTCCCCCACGTACCCGTCGGGGCCCTGTGAGAGAAGGGTGACAGGCTTGTCCTGGGGCTCCTGCTGAGAGCTGTGCTGGGGTTTTGCCTGTGAGCCCAGGGCCAGCGGACATGGGGGAGGCTGACCAGCACCCCACTGTCCAGACTGGATGCTCCGCCTGAGTCTCGGCTGTTGGAATCCACTGGGCCTGGGCAGGATGACCAGACAGGCTGCCCCCACACTGAGCCTCTCAGGACTCTGGGAAGCTGCTGCCCTCGACCTGACCCAGAAGCCCCTGAGGTTATTTTGTCATATGTGACCGCAACCCTGGCTGAACCCTGGGCAGGGGTCGGGGACTGGCAGGGGAGGAGCTGAAGGAAGGATCCAAGCTCCGTGACTCCCGGGTCCCTCACCGCAGCTTGTGGGGCCGGCCACTTCTCTCCCACCCAGCCTGGTGCCCGGCGTCTCCCAGAGCCCAGGGTTTAGCCACACTTACCCGGTTCCCAGGGTCTCCCTTGCAGCCAGGAGGCCCGATGCGCCCCAGCTTGCCCTGAAGGAGGAAAGGGGAGCAGAGGACACATCAGGGGGGATTCAGGGGTGGGCAGTGCCTGTGACAGAGGTGCAACAGCAGGTGCAGCCCATGCCAGGCCCACGTGCAGCAGACACAACTGTGCAAACATGTCAGTGGCCCGACTATGTGGTGGCAGCTCTGTAGAAGGGGAGTGAGTTCCGGGATGCAGACAGAGCACAGGTGTCCAGAGTGCTCCCTGACGTGTGTGTGCCTGCACGCATGTGTGATGTGTGCGTGCACATGTGATGTGTGTGCACACGTGTGATGTGTATGCATGTGTGATGTGTGTGTGCGCATGTGATGTGTGTGAACTGCTGGTCAGGCTGGATCTGGGGTTCTGCAGGACAGGCTGGGAAATTCTTGCAAGGCTGAGCCTTGGTTTTCAGAAGCAAATGTCCACTCCTGCTGTCACAATGTTCTTATTTGTCCTGCATCCACTGGATAGGTGCCCAAGCCATAAGTTGTGGGCAGTGGCCAGTGGGGCCCAAAGACCAGCCCTAAGGAAGGACCTGCGAGTCTTGAGGAGGTTCTGCTCCTTCTGCAACACTCGGATGCTGCAGTATACCTGCTCCCCAGCCCAGCCCCACTACGGAGCCCGAGGTGCACTCTACCTTCTGTCCATCGGTCCCATTCTTGCCGGCCAGGCCAGGGGCGCCCTGGAGGGAGAAGGAGGAGGGGACCCCATCAGCCCTGATCGTCATCCCCTCGGAGCAGCAGGAAGGTGGGGTGACTGCCTGCCAGGCTTACCTTCCGCCCGTCAGCTCCAAATTCTCCCTGTGCAGGAGGAAAGTGAGGCGTTAGCTCTGTGACTCCACGTCACAGACTCCGTGGCCTCAGGGGCCCAGTCTGCCCTCAGGCAGCACATGGGGCCAGAAAGAGCCCAGGACGAGGTCGCCAAGGGAAGCCGAGTCTCGCCCCCAGCAGGGACCACAGGCTCGCTGATGACACTGCTGAGGCGCCTGGGCACGCGGCTTGTGAGGTGGGAGGGAATCTCACCTTCTCTCCTTTGAAACCAGGAACACCCTGAGGTCAGAAGGAAAAAAAGCAGCATTACTACAAGGGATGTACACTGGGACCCCCCCAGGCCCCGGGGAAGAAGAGCAGCAGAGTCATCAGCCTCAGGCGACAGGCGTGACCAGGGCTCCGGCTGGATGCTGGGTTTGGGGACAATGTTCAAAATATTGAGGCGCTTCACGTCCTGGGGTCAGGCACAGGGAGGCTGGGCTGGGCTGGACACATCCTAACCCATTGGCCGGCCCACCTGGAGCCCGGCAGCGCTTGGCCTGTCCCTTGTCCCCAGCTGTGGGGCAGGGCCAGCAGCAACTTGCCTTGGGTCCTGGGAATCCAATGGGGCCTTCGATGCCTGGATCTCCCTGTGGAAGAAGAACAAAGAGCCGTGGCTGTAATCCCAGGAGACCAGGGACAGGGGACGATGGATGGGGATGGATGGCCGGGGGTCCATGGCTGGGGGCCGAAAGCCAGGTCGGGGCAGAGGACACTCACCTGTCGTCCCTTCTGTCCAGGCTCTCCCGGCTCACCCATGTTGCCCTTGGCGCCCTAAAAGCAGATGACAGAAAAAGGGGTAAACCAAGGCAAGGAGGGATGGAGTGGGCCACCAGGGACCCTGTTGCCAGCTCCTGGGAGGTGGAAGAGCGATAGTGTGGTCAAGGCCGCTGGTCCCACCCAGGTGATGACATCACATGGGGACGGCCCAGTCAGGTCAGCTGTCCCTGAGAATCGTGGCCTCCGTCAGGCCAGGCTCTGTTCTGACCCCGTTTCTCCAAGCCCTGACCAACAGCTTTCCAAGAAGCCACCCTGCCAGATGGGCCAGAGCAGCCCAGGGTGGGGGCACCTGCACAGGCCCGCAGCAGCCCCCTGCAGCAGTGGCTCTGATTCTGCACCCGGCCTGGGCTGCACCCACACCTCACACCGTGATGTCGACTCCTCTGGACCCGGCAGGGGGCCCCTCAGTAATTCACACAGATCGGGGCTTTAGAAAGCCAGTGAAAGGTTATGCTCCTCGAAATTAGAGTTTTAACCACGTCATGTAGGGCTTTGGTAAAAAAACGCATCCATTTATTAATATGCTTCCAACTTCAGCACAAAGAGTAGCTGAGACGGGGGGGGATGTGAGGCTTTTGGGGGAGAGAAGAGGGAGGAGAGGAGGTCAGGGAACCGCAAGAGGAAAGGAAGGCAGACAGGACACAGGAAACAGGTGGGCGGGCAGAGGCTTCCGAACTGCTGGGCCCTGTTTTGGGGCCCCTTCTGTGTCCACTCCATGCTCACTGCCCCTCAGATGCTAACTGTGGTCATCCCTGTGGCAGCCTCCTGCAACCCGCACTCACAAGGACTGAGTCACTGCCCTGCCACAGCAGCCAAAGCCGCCTCTGGGGGCAAATTCATTCCCAGGCTGCAGCGGGTGGCACTGCCCCCAGGACCTGAGAGGCCAGGGAGGCAGTCAGAGGGTTGGCTGGTGGCCTGGCGGATGTGCATCCAGATACCTACTGGTCTAGGCAGCTCTCTTCCGAAGTTAGGAAAAAGAAAACACAACCCTACTTGGCAACAACTTTCTCTGAGCCATCTTTCAGACTCTGTGTCTCCTCTCCTCAAAGGCTTCTTTCCCCTCCTCTGCCTTTCTTTATAATTTTTGACATGAATTACTGGTGTTTATGATGCTCTAGCAGTGAATTTTGGGAGAATTTCACCTCATACACCTCTGTTGTTAGGAAATGCAGGGCCAACCAGACCCTGAAAACCCACTTATTTGACAAGCAGCACAGTGGGTTCCTGTGTGGACTGGCGGTCACACCGCAGCCATCATGCGTGCCGTGTTTTGTTTATGTACGTGAGCAGCTTGTTTACTTCACAAGTATTTTAATGGCAAGTCAATAACAAAAAAGTGTTCCTGTTTTTCTCAAAATGCCATTTAGACAGAAGTAGATAAACATCGAATTTTAGGGTCAGAAGTGCTGAGCCACCCGAGGGGTAGCTGGCCCTCAGCTCAGATCTCAAGACAGGTTGGAGATTTCCCACTGGCGTGGACCCCACGGTCGTCTGGGCATCTTACCTTCTGTCCGCGGTAGCCCTTGGGGCCAGGTGGCCCAGGGATCTCCAGACAGCTCACTTTGTAGCACTGAAACAAGAAGCAGGTGGCGACGTGTGAGGCCAGCGAGACAAGTCCCAGGTGGGAGGGAGGTGGGGGAGCTGCCCAGGCCTGCGGCCTGCTGCATGGTGGCCCATCCTGAGCGTGGGGCTGGGTGAAGGAGCAGACTCGAGAGGCATCAACCACGGACGGGTTCAGGGGTCTACACAGCGCTCCAGTCAGGTTTGGAAATTGAGGCGGGGTTGAGTAATGACTGACATTGGAAGGGCTCACATCGCTGTCGGCCCCTGTGTTCAACTGTGTCTGCAATCAGCTGCCCTGGGGATGGGCGTGTCTGTAGGAGGCCCACTGAGTGGGACGCACCCTTCCCGGGCAGGAGTTGGTGCTGGGGACACACAGGGATGGGCGGGTGTCAGGGGCCCAGAGCCGCAGGTTCCCATGCTGGGCGCTCCATGGGCTGCTGCCTTCTCCTCCTGGCCTGACTCAGGTGGACAGAGCCCATCAGCCTGGAGGGCGACCTACACCTGGACCCTCACCCACTTGGCGTGTGCTCAGCGGGTGACCCTAATGCTGACTTCCTGGCTTTAAACAGTCTGGCTTTGGCCAGGAGCCCTTCGTCCAAACTGGAGAGTCTGGGGCCCAACATGGAGCAGAGGGGTCTCGCTCCCTCGGCTCCCAGGAGTGCCAGGGAACTGAGACGTGGTGTGACCATCTTTGCTGGGTCAGCGCCTCCGAGGCCCAGAGGCAGGACCCAAGCAGGGTGGGCAGGGATGGAAAGTGCCCCTCACCTCTCCATAAGCTTCGTGTTTCTGCAAAAAGACACAGAGAGAAACCTTGGTTAGCTGGGAGCTGGAGCTCCGATGCAGTGCCATGTCCAGAGGATGCGGAACACTGGAGCCAGAGGGGACCCCGCAGTCGCCTCCCTCACAGACAGGTAAACTGAGGCCTGGAGCGGGGGACCACTCACTGCCATGCCAGGTGAGCAGATCCCCGGGCTCTGGACCCCAACCCCGGCCCCGGATGCCGGTGGCTCTGCCTCTGGCCCGCAGCGCTGTAGCTCACCATGACCTTGATGATGCGGTTGATGGTGTCCTGGTCGATTTCGGTGGAGTCGGGCCGCATGGTGGCGTAGTTGCTGCGGTACAGCTCCAGGGGCGTGCTGGCGATGTCCCGCAGGCCCTGCTCGTGCAGGTTCCGATTGGGGGCCACGGCGAAGAGCCGGATGCCTTCCTCGCGGGCCCTCTCGGCCTGCCGCTTGATGCCCCCGCACGGGCTGCCGGTGACGTGGCCGTCGGTGATGACCACCGCGAAGTTGACCCCCTTTTTCACGTGCCGCCGGATCTCCTGGGTCATGTTGGCCAGCGCGCAGTCGGTGAAGGTGCCGCGGCGGAAGGAGCTGATGCTCTGCAGGCTCTTGATGAAGGAGGCGCGGTCGCTGTTCGGCGGGCTGAACACCTCCACCTGGTCGGAGAAGTGCAGGCCGCCGTAGCGCCAGCTCAGGGCCACCTGGTCCAGGTAGAACTCGTCCTGCAGCTGGCTGATGAACTGCGGCACGAACTGCTGCATGTGGTAGAGCAGGCTGTCGGTGGGCGACTGCATGGTGACGCTCTCCGAGGTGTCCAGCACGAAGTACACGTTGACGGGGCAGTCGGCTTTCTCTGGGAGACACGGGACCTGTCACCTGGCCTGCGCTGTGGACTCATCCCGAGGCCCCGCGCTTGGGGACCTTCCTGGGCTCTGCCCGCCCCCGGCCCCACCCCTCCTCCTCGGCCCCACTCCTCCTCCTCGGCCCCGCCTCCCCGGGCCCGCCCCGCCCCCGGCCCCACCACGGCCTGCCCTCCCGACTCTGCCAAGCCGCACCCCCGGCCCCACCCCTCCTCCTCGGCCCCGCCTCCCCGGGCCCGCCCCGCCCCCACCACGCCCCGCCCTCCCGACTCTGCCAAGCCCCACCTCCGGTCCCGCCCCTCCCCTCGGCCCCGCCCCGCGTCCCCCGGCCCGCACCACGCCCGGCCCCCGCCTCTCCCGGCCCCGCCACCCCGGGCCCAGTCCGAGACGCCAGAACCTGGGCAGTTACTGTTTCTCTCCGAGGGGTCAGGTGCGATGACCTCCTGCTGCTGGGCGTGGAGGGTCCCCAGGAGCCCCCAGAGCAGGAGGGCGGAGCAGGGGCCTCGCAGCATCTCGGCGGCACCCGTGCACCCTGCTGTCCTGCAACAGGGAAGGGCGACTGCTGCAGATGGCGCCCACCACACGCCCACACTGCCCCTCCCATCCCTGAGCCCTCCTCCCAGGTGGGGGTGTGGCACGCACAGGTCACCCGGATTGGGGGGCGCTGCCCCTCATTCTGAGAGTAAACGAGGGCGGTGGCCCAAGTTGTTGCCAGCACCTCGTCTCCCGGAGGTGCCCTCTCCCCCTGCCTGGGTGGGGGCCACAAACATTTCGTGGGCGCAGGGACTGTAACCTTTGAGCTCAGTTCTGAGTGGGGTGCGGTGGGCTCCGTGGGGGCCCTGGGGGTGGGCAGGGCAGAGATGTCAGCTTGGGGTGACTGGGAGGAGGGGCATCACAGGAGGGGAGAGAGAAGCCCAGGCTGGGGCAGGGAAGGCCGTCCAACCCACCCCATAGTGGGGGAATGGCCTGGATGGTGGAGTGTGGGAGCTGCGACACAGGCCTGGGGGGCCAGCAGGCAGTGGGTGCCGCGTTCCAGTTTGTTGGGGGACATGGGGACAACTGCATGGGTTTGGGGGACCTTCCCCAGAGCGGGTCACTGTGCCCAGGCAGGTCTCCACCGGGTCTGAGGCTTCCCGGCTGCCATCTACACCCAGGCCCACCCTGTAACCAGAGGACAGGAGAGGATGCAGGGGTGGGAGGACACGCTGGCCAGGCTCTGGGGATGGGGAAGGAGAGGAAGGGAAGTTCTCTTGGTGCAGTTTTCTGGCTGATGACCATCAACACTGTGGGAAACTCGCATTGTGAAAGGAGGTGGATTTGGGGGCAGGTGTTACTACACCTGGGTTTAAGGTGAGAGGGGCTAGTCCCGGCATAGTTTGGGGTGAACAGCAGCACGTGGCCCTGCCTCCCTCCACATGGGGTCACGGTCAGGTCAAGAGGCTGTGGCCCTTCAGGGTGGCAACAGTTGCTGAGATCAAAGCAAGCCCAGTGGGGGCACCAGGAAATCCAGGAGGGCTTCTCATAAGAGGTGACAGATGTGCCCAGACTGGGGGAACCGGCCAGAGGAAGGGGAGCTCCTGGCTGAGGGGAGACTCATTCACGGAGGGCTGGGGGCAACACCTGGTTGAGGGGGAGGCCAAGAAAGTGGGGTGTGGGGCAGGCCAGGGACCCTGAAGAGCCTGGAAGCCAAGAGGGAGTCAGGATGCAATAGTTAGAGCCATCAACAACTGGTGACAACCACCCTAGAACCTCCCAAGTGCCGAGGTGGGGAGTTGGTCAGGGCTGAGAATCAGAATGTGGGCGCAGCTCCATCCGCCACTACCCCTTACCCTGCTGCTCCCATAGGGGAGAGACCCCTGGGTCCCACCCTGTCCTGTCTGCTTCAGGTTGGGGAGGAGGGGACCAAGGGGCCAGGGAGACTGTGCCTAGCTTGGCATTGCTCTCCATGTGTGCATACACGCACACACACATAATAAATTAAAAGAAGTCCACATGATAAAGTGCACTGGTGGAAAATCTGACTCTTAAATGTAATAAAAGGTTTAAAAAGTATCTACACAGGGGAACAACACAAAAGCAACAACAAAATACAGGAAACACCTAAAGGAAAGAGTGTGGCAGCCTCCAAGGTGACCTCCAATTATTCTTGCTTCTTGGCATTCATGCCTTCATGAAGTCCTCTCACACACTGATTCGTTGCTGGCCTGTGTGACCAACAGAATGACGTGGAAGGGATGGTGTGTGACTTCCAAGACAAGGACATAAAAGACACTGTGGCTTTTGCCTGGCTCTCTCTTTGCCGGCTTGCTGGTGGAGGGAAGCCCACTGCCATAACATGAAAACACTCAAGTAACCTTTGCAGAAGCCACATGGGGAAGAGCTGAGGCCTTCAGCCAACAGCAGTGAGTGAGCCATCTTGGAAGCAGATCCTCCAGCCCAGTCGAGACTCCCAATGACCAGGACCATGGACAAAATCCTGATGGCACCTCATGAGGGCCCCTGAGCTAAAACCACCCAGCTAAGCCTCTCCTGAATCCCTGACCTGCATAAATTATAAGATAGTAAATGCTTATTGTTTTAAATCACTAAGTTTTGAGGTAATTTATTATACAGCAATAGATAACCAATAGAGGCATCAAACGTTTTCTCCACAATATTGTAGACAGGAGACAAAGAGACAATAACTTCAGAATTTTGGGAGAAAAATAAAATGACCCAAGGGTGTCACCTCAGCCAACTTATCTTCCATGTACAAGGATAACAGTCTCAGATGCAAATGGGCTCAGATCTATGCCACCTACACTCCATTCCTAAAATAATTCTGCAAGAAATTTCTGCAGACAACAAAGAAATGAATAAAAATAAATTAAAAAAGCAAAGAAATTTGAGAAATACAGTAAAATACTGAAAATGAAGGGAAAAAGAAAAGAGCCAGGAAACATAAAATTAAATGCCAGAAATATCACATAGAACAGTTGTGACAATAAATATGAATGGTCTAAATTCTCCTATTAAACACAAACATTTCTAAATTGGTCAAAAAATGAAACTCATTTCAATGAGGTTTATAAGGGTCACACTTTAAATAGAATGTCACAGATGGAGCAAAGGAAATAGAGTGGGTGGGGTGGAGGCAGATGGAGAGGAGAGAGTGGCAGTGTTGCATGAGACCAAGTAGAATTTAAGGCAGAAGGGTGAGGGATGGGCCCAAAGGAAAAGTACAGGCTGAAGTCCAGTTACAAATCTTTAGGAACTGAATTTCATTAACATAAAATTACGTAAAAGTAAAATCTGTGAAAAATCAAAGAAAACTGACTGCAATCATAGAAGATTTTAACTTATCTTTTTTGGTTATTTATAGATTACATGAACAAAAAAGAAATGGAGGCTCTGAATGTCACGTTTTATAAATCTTTGACAGTAACAAGTAGGGAATATATAATTTCTTAAGAAAGAATTTGGATAATGTGCATAAAATACACACATATTACATATATATAAATATATATAAACACACACACACATATATCTGTGTCTTTGAAACCTTCAAATAGGGAACATACATTCTTTTAAAAAGTTTACAAAATTTGATCTCAGAGTGAGCTACAAAGAAAGCTTTAATTAATTAAAAAAATTAGAAATTATACAGATCAAATTCTCTGAGCCACAATGCAAAACCAGTCACTAGTAAGGCACAGGAAAAAAAAAGCACTCGGGAATGTAAACCCTCTTTCACAAGAACTATGTAGGAATTGGTGACAATGACAATGTTTCTACAAAAACAAATATGAGAAGGCCAAAGCAATAATCAGAGGAAAATATATAGCCTTGTATGCTTTATGTTATAAAATAAGAAATTGGTGTAACAAACTAGGCATGTAGTTGCAGAAACTAGGGACAAAAAAATTTAACAAAATGAATCTTAGGAAAGCAAGAGAGAAAAATAATACAAAATTAAACCAATTGATTAAAAAAATAGCCACAGTAGAAAAATACATATATCTAAGAACTGATTCTTTCAAAAGACCAATAAAATAGAAAAATTTTTAGCAAGTCTAATCAAGAATAAAAGAAGATGAAGCAGAAATATAGAAATATACAAATTTAAGAATGAGTAAAATACTATAATGTTAGGTGAGGAAGCTTGTGTTTTGTATTTAAGAGCATACCAAGCACAGCTCTATGCTAATAAACGTGACAGGCTGTTTTTGGGAAAGGCGTTAAGGAGAGGTGAGCCACTGGCTGGACTCCACCCTGGAGGAATGGAAACTGGAAGGAAACACATCCCCAGGGGTCCAGCCCAGGCAGCTTTTGGCTGAGTTCTTGTACATCTTCAAGGACACAGACTTCTCTGCTATTTTAACCTGTTTCAGAACATAAAGAGCTAAGTTTCTTTTCAATTCATTTTTAAACCTGGCAAAACCTGAGGCCAAAACTTGACAAAAGAAATGCCTAAAAAAGAGCTCTACACCTAAATCCCACTTTTGAACATAGCTGTAAAATTCCTAACTGATATTAGAAAATAAAATCCAGTAGCATATTAAGGGCTACTATATCAGAACTAGAGGAAATTAGTTAAAAATACAATGATGCAACACTAGGAAATATATTAACGTAAGTCACATTAGTATAAAAAGAGAAAATCACAAACATTTTAATAGAGCCCCAAACATCCGTTTCTGATAAAAAAAACAAAAACAACAAAACAGACAAGGCAAAACCTCATAAAAAAACTTAGGAGTTGGATTAACACTATAAAGCATGTAAATTTCAAATCAACAGCCAACATTATATTTTACACAAAAACTAAACTAACGGTTCTTATGTTTGTGGGTCATGGACGCCTTTAAGAATCTGGATTATTGCACTTGACACGAATGCACACACACCCATATACAGAAATCATATCCTTCATGAATTCAGGGAGTCCATCTATGAAGTTGACCCTGGATTAAAAACTCCTGCACTTGAATAATGCTCATTAGAGGTAAAAAAAAAAAAAAAAAAAAGGCAAAGAGTGCTGATCTCACTCCATCATTCAGTGTTGTGTTGGAAGCCAATGTAGTAGGACAGTAAAAAGAAACAAAGTATAAGTCTAGGAAAGGAAGAGATGAAACTGTCTTTATTAAAGACGGGACTGTCTACCTAGAAAACCCAATAAAATTAACTGAACAAAACTTAGCGGGGAGAGAGAGAGAGAATTCAGTGAGGCATTTATAAGAAAAATATATACAAAAAGGTATTGGTTTTCTTCTATCAGCAGCAACCAATTACAAAATGTAATGAAAAAGTACTATTTACACTTGCAAGAAAAACAATGTCAGTCTAAGGAACAAACTTAACAAGAATGTGCAGGAATTATGAAAAGAACTCAAAAATTTTCTGAGGAACACAGTGAAGAGCCAAATCTTGTTTTTGGATGAGAAACACAATATTTAAGAATATCAGTAATTTTGGGGCTGGCCCTGTGTCCAAGTGGTTAAGTTCACACACTCCACTTTGGCGGCCCGGGGTTTTGCTGGTTTGGATCCTGGGCGCAGACCTGGCACCAGTCATCAGGCCATGCTGAGGCAGCGTCCCATATAGCAGAACTAGAATGACCTACAATTAGAATATACAGCAATGTACTGGGGGTCTTTGGGAAGAAGAATAAGAAAAAAAAAAGATTGGCAACAGATGTTAGCTCAGGGCCAATATTTAAAAAAAAAGACTATCAGTAATTTCTAACTGAATCTACAATTTAATGTGATTTTGATTAAAATCTCCAAGAAAATATTTTTCTTTTTTACTGGTATGTGTTGATAAAATGAATCAAAGACTCACCTGGAAGGATAAGTAAGGGTAGCTGAGAAAAATAACAAAGAATGGTGGGGAAATCTGAACTATCAAGTGAAAATGATACAATAAAATTACGGTAATTAAGCATTTGTGGTTTTGGTGCTGGACTGTGGGCCAACAGACCACACAGCAATGGGCATCACAACACACAAGAGCAGAGGAAATGAGACTGTGGTGCTCAGAGCAGTGAACAGGGGCTGGGACAATGGCTCACGATGTGACTGGAAATAAAGGTAATTCTACCTCACACAGCGCACCAAGCACATTCCAGGAGAAGTATCTGAGTGCCAAACATGGACCCAAAAGTCTTCAGAGAAAATAGAAAGGATGATATGACAACGAAATATCTTCTATGATTACTCTGCACCAGTATCTCTTCACTTCTCTTAACATTCACAATAGTTCTTGGACATTGATACTGCTATAATCCCCCTTCAAAGATGAGACACTGAGACCAGGTGTAGGCAACTTCTCCAAGGTTCTTGGCTAACAGCAGAGGTCCAAACCCAGGCAGAGTGGTTCTGGGTCTGCACTCTTGGTCACTGGGCTCCCACATGGGATCAGCATGAAAGCAAAAGCAACAGGCGTCGAGTGGAAACAGACCATGAGCCAGGCAGCAGACTCCCAAAGTGTGACCAAGATCTCATATTCTTAAGGTTTAAAAATTTTGATGGCCTGTTATTGAGTGTGTAAATCTGCTCTGTGTATTGAATCTTTTATTAATACATAATGCCCTTCTTTGTCTCTTATAACAGTTTTTGATTTAAAGTCCCTTTTATCTCATATTAGTGGGGTCACCCTTACACTCTTTTGGTTATTATTTGCATGGAAAAATCTTTTCCATCCTTTCACTTTCAACCTATTTGTGTCTTTGGATCTAAAGTAAATCTCTTATAGACAGCATATAGATTTTTTTTTTTGAGGAAGATTAGCCCCGAGCTAACATCTGCTGCCAATCCTCCTCTTTTACCTGAGGAAGATTGGCCCTGAGCAATGCATAGGTCTACGCCCAGGATCTGAACTGGTGAACCCCAGGCCACTGAAGTGGAGCACGCAAACTTAACCATTGTGCCACAAGGTGGGCTCCTAGATCTTTTTTTAAAATCCATTCTTCCAATCTCAGTCTTTTGATAGGAGAGTTTAATCCATTTACATTCAAAGTAACTACTGAGGAGACAATTACTTCTGTCATTTACAAATTTGTCTTCTATATGCCTTATAGCTTTTTTGTTCCTCATTTCCTGCATTCCTGTCTTCTTTTGTGTTTAGTTGATTTTTATAGTAAAACATTTACATCCCTTCCTCATTTCTTTTTGTGTACATTCTTTAGGTATTTTCTTTGTGATTACATTTAGCATCCTAAAATTATAACACTAATTTGAATTTATACCAGCTTTACTTCAATAATAAACAGAAACTCTACTCCTTTAAAATCTCCATCCCCATTCCTTTCAGTTACCAATGTCATAGAATTACATCTTTATACATTGTGTGTCCAAAAACATAAAAATTTTTTTTAATGCATTAGTCCCTTACGTCAGGCAGGAAAGAAAGTGGAGTTACACACCACTGTTACAATAATAATAGCTTTTATAATTACCCATGTGTTTATCTTTACTGAGATCTTTATTTATTCATAATGGCTTCATGTCTAGTGTCCTTTCATTTCACCTGCAGGACCCCTTGAGCATTTCTCAGGGCAGGACTAGTGGTCACAACTCCCTCAGCTTTTGTTTATGTGGGAATGTTTTAACTTTGCCCTCACTTTTGGAGGACAGTTTTGCTGGATATAGGATTCTTGGGTGATGGTGCTTTTCTTTTGGCACTTTGAACATACCAGCCCACTGCTTCTGGCCTCCAAAGTTCCTGATGAGAACTCTGCAGATAATCTTACTGAGGATTCCTTGGATATGATGAGTCACTTGTCTCTGACTGATTTCAAAATTCTATCTCTGTCTTTGTGGTAGTTTGATTCTAATACTGCTCCTCAGTGTGAGTCTCTTTGAGTTCATCCTACTTGGAGTTCACTGAGCTTCTGGATGTTTCTATTCATGTCATTCATCAAATTCTGGAAGTTTCTGGCCATTATTTCTCCAAATATTTTCTGTCCTTTCTTTAATCTTTTTTCTTTCTGTTTCTCAGACTCAATAATTTCCATTGTCCTATCTTCAACTTTGCTGATTCTCTTTTCTGTCTGCTCAAATCTGTCTTTGAATCCCTCTAATGAATTTTTCACTTTAGTCACTGTATTTTTCAGCAAGATTATTTCCTTTTGGATTTTATTTAGGTTTCCTATCTGTTTATTGATGTTCCATCTTGTTCATCTGTTGTTTTCTGGGCTCTGCCCGTGCCTTCCTTGAACCCCGTGAGATGGTTGACTTTGTCCGTGCCT
>NC_060287.1:40464375-40556402 GCF_021613505.1 Equus quagga | reverse complement strand
GATGGTTGACTTTGTCCGTGCCTTCCTTGAACCCCGTGAGATGGTTGTGTTAAAGTCTTTGTCTAGTAGATCCTCCATCAGGTCTTTTCTGAGACAGTTTCTTTTGGTTTATATTTTTTCCTTTGAATGGCCTGTACTTTCCTGTTCCTTTGTATGCTTTGTGATTTTTTTGCTGAAAATTGAACATCTGAATTTAATAATGTGATAACTCTGGAAGTCACCTTCTTCCATTTCTACAGGGTTTGCTGTTTTTTGTTTTTGTTTTTCTGATTGTTGTGGTCTCTGTGCCAAGGATCAGCCTGAGATGTAAACTTAAGGTGTTCTCAGGACTTTTCTGAGCCTGAACCTTCCTCTGGGCATACTCAGTGACTTTTTAATTTCCCTGGTATATGCAGCTGCTTTTGGATGTCCTAGTCTTCAATGTCTGGCTCCCAAAAGGAGAAAAAAGGAAAAACAAATGGGGGTGTGTGCCAGCCCTTTAAATCCTCTGGAAGTCACTTCAGCCATAGAGGGAGGAGCTTGCAACAATAGGCAAGTGTAACCACAATGGCAGCCTCAACAGATTTAAAAAGAAAATATTATACAAAGTGTCTCCTCTGACTACAGTGGGATGATGTTAGAAGTCAATAACAGAAGGAAAACTGGTGAATTCACAAACTTTTGGAAATCAAACAACTCACTCTTAAACAACTAATAGATTAAAGAATAATAAGAGAAATTAGAAAACACTCAGAGACTAATGAAAATGAAAACACAACATACCAAAACTTACATGACACAGTGAAAGCAGTGCTAAAGAGGATATTTATAGCTATAAATATACATTTAAAAAACAAGAAAGATCTCAAATCAACAACCTAACTTCATAACTTAAGGATTTAGAAAAAGAAAAACAAATTAAACCCAAAGCTGGCAGAAGGAAGCAAATAATAAAGATTAGAGCAGAGATAAATGAAATAAATAACAGAAAAAACAATAGGAAAAAATCAATGAAACCGAAAGTTGGTTCTTTGAAAAGATCAACAACATTGACAAACCTTTAGACAGATGGACTAACACTCAAATTGCAAAAATCAGAAATCAAAGTGGGGACATTACTACTGATTCTACACAAACAAAAAAGATTACAAGAGAGTATTATGAGCAATTGTATGCTAAAAAATTGGATAACCTAGACAAAATGGGCAAATCCCCAGAAGCATAAAACCTACAAAGACCAAACCATGAAGAAATAGAAATTGTGAATAGGCCTATGACTAGTAAGGAGACTGAACTAGTAATAAAAAATCTCCTGGGGCCAGCCTGGTGGTGCAGCGGTTAGGTTTGCATGTTCTGCTTCTCAGCAGCCCGGGATTCGCCGGTTTGGATTCTGGGTGTGCACACAGCACCGCTTAGCAAACACCATGCTGTGGTAGGCGTCCCACGTATAAAGTAGAGGAAGATGGGCATGGATGTTAGCTCAGGGCCAGTCTTCCTCAGGAAAAAAAAAAATCTAATGAAGAAAAGCCCTGGACTTGATGGCTCCTCTTGTGAATTCTACCAAACATTTAAAGAAGAACTAACATCAACACTTCTCAAACTTTCTAAAAAATTGAAGAGGAGGGAATACTCCCTAACTCATTCTATGAGGGCAGCATTATTCTAATACCAAAACCAGAAAAAGACACTATAAGAAAAGAAAACTAAAGACCACTATGCCTCATGAACAGTGATGCAAAAATCTTCAACAAAATATTAGCAAACAGAATTCAATGGAATATTAAAAATATTAAACACCATGACCAAGTGGCATTTATTCCTGGAATGCAAGGATGGTTCAACATACGAAAATCCATCAATGTAACACACCACATTAACAGAATGAAGGAAAAAAACCCACGCAACCATCTCAATTTGTGTAGAAAAATCTTTTGATAAAATTCAACACCTTTACATAATAAAAACACTCAGCAAACTAAGCAAACTAGGGATAGAAGGAAACTACCTCAACATAATAAAAGCCTTATATGAAAAATCCACACCAAACATCATACTCAATGGTGAGAGACTGAAAGCTTTTCCTCTAAGATTAGGAACAAAGCAAAGATACCAACTTTCACCACTTTTATTCAACATAGTATTGGAAGTCCCAGCAAGAACAATTAGGCAAGGAAAAGAAATAAAAGGCACCAAATTGGGAAGGAAGAAGTAAAACGATTTCTGTTTACAGATGATGTAATCTTGTATGTAGAAAACTCTAAAGAGACCACAAAAAGAAACTGTTAGAATATACGAATTCAGCAAAGCAGCAGGATACAAAGTCAACACACAAAAATTAGCTGCATTTCTGTACACCAACGCGGAACAACTCAACAAGGAAATTAGGAAAATAGTTTCATTTACAGTTACATTAGAAACAATAAAAGATTTAGGAATTACCTTTACAAGGAGATGAAAGACTTATTCACCGAAAACTACAAAACACTTCTGAGAGAAATTAAAGAAGATATAAATGGAAAGACATTTCATGTTGATGAGCTGGAAGGCTTAACATTAGATGCCAATACTACCCAAAGTGATTTACAGATTGAATGTATCAAAATCCCAACGACGACTTTTGTAGAAATAGAAAAACCCATTCTAAAATTCATAAGGAACCTCAGGAGACCCCGAATAGCATTAACAATCCTAAAAAAGAAGAAAACTGCTGGAGTAGCTACACTTCCTGATGTCAAAACTTACTACAAAGCTACAGTAATTAAAACAGTGTATACTGGCATAAAGACAAACATACAGACCAATGGAAGAGAACAGAGAGTCCAGAAATAAACCCTTGCATGGAGTCAAATGATTTTCAACAAGGGTGTCATGACCATTTAGTGGGGGGAAAAGACAGTCTTTTCAACAAATGGTGCTGGGGAAACTGGATCTCTACATGCAAAAGAGTGAAGTTGGACCACAAAATTAACTCAAAATGGATTCATGATCTAAATGCAAGACCCAGATCTATAAAACTCTTACAAGAAAACACAGGGCAAAAGCTTCATGATATTGGATTTGGCTATGATTTCTTGGATATGACACCAAAAGCACAAGCAACTAAAGAAAAAATAGGCAAATTTGGCTTCATAAAGATTTTAAAAATTGTGCATCAAAGGACACTATCCACAGAGTCAAAATGCAACCTACAGAATAGGAGAAAATAGCTTCAAATCATATATCTGGTAATGGATTAATACACAGAATATAGAGAGAACTCCTAAAACTCAACAACAAAACACCAAACCACCTGATTCCAAAATGAGCAAAGGACTTGAATAGACATTTCTTCAAAGAAGATATACAAATGGCCAATAAGCACGTGAAAAGATGCTCAGCATCACTAATCATTAAGGAAAAGCAAATCAAAACTACAATGAGATACCACCTCACACCCACGAGGATGGCTTCTATAAAAAAACCCAGAGGGGCCAGCCTGGTGGCAAGGTGGCTAAGTTTGCGTGCTCCGTTTCGGTAGTCTGGGGTTCGCGGGTTTGGATCCTGCGTGTGGACCTAGCACCGCTAGCTGGGCCACGCTGTGGCAGCATCTCATGTGAAATAGAGGAAGGCTGGCACAGATGTTTGCTCGGCAACAATCTTCCTCAAGCAAAAAGAGGAGGATTAGCAACGGATGTCAGCTCAGGGCCAATTTTCCTCACCAAAAAAAAAAAAACCAACCCCCGGGAAATAACAAGTGTGGGAAAGGGTGTGGAGAAATTGGAAACGTTGTGCACTGTTGGTGGGAATGTAAGATGGTGCAGCCACTGTGGAAAATAGCATGACAGTTTCTGAAAAAATCAAAATTAGAATTACCGTACAATCCGGCAATTCTATCTCTAGGTATATACTCAAAAGAAGTGAAAGCAAGTTTTCAAAGAGAATTTTGTACACCCATGTTCACTGTAGCATTACTCACAACTGCTAAAATGTGGAAGCAACCCAAGTGTCCACCAACCGATGAATGGATAAACGAGATGTGTGTACGCATACAATGAAATATTATCCAGCCTTAAAAAGGAAGGGGATTCTGACACCTGCTACAACATGTATGAACCTTGTAGATATTATGCAAAGGGAAATAAGTCAGCCACAAAAAGACACATACTACTTGATTTCAATCATATGAGATACTTACAATGTCTTAGAAATCACAGAGACAGAAGCTAGAATGATGGTTGCCAAAGACTGGGGGAGAAGAGAATGGGGGTTAATGGTCAATAGCTATAGAATTTCAGTTCTGCAAGATGAAAAGAATTCTGGGGATGGGGGGGCTGCACAACGACGTGCATGTACTTAACACCACTGAACTGTCCACTTAAAAATGGTTGAGATGGTAAATTTTACACGTGTATTTTACTACAATTTTTAAAGACAGGCGGGGAAAAGCTCTTATAAATGAATAAAAAGTGAGCATCCATTAGGAACGTGGGGAAATACTACCCAGGCAAGTCACAACCACACTATGAATGGTCAGCGGACAAAAATGTTGTCCTGCATAAAACCAAGGACTGACGGACACACCAACAGCCACCGTTCCTTGTATATGAAACTGGGAAACAAGAGAAAAGACAGGGCCGCTGCCCGCTCTGCAGGACACAGGGTCTGCCTCCACTTTTCAGGCGGGCGTCTGACACAGCCTCGAAAGCCTTAACACTTCTCAGAACTCTTGACCCAGACTCTGCTCTCCCTGGAGCAGGGCCCCTCCCAGTGGGATCCCCACCCTCCGCCGGCTCCTGCTGTGAGGCTGGCCACTACTGTGGCGTGGAGAATGTTGGTTTAGAGTATGGCCCAAGCCCCGGGGAGCCCTGCTTCTTTGCAGGTGTGCCCCACACCGGGTTTTGCTTTGTATAAATGTGAGAAAAAAGCCACAGGAGGGACCGACTCACTAAGATGTGGGGCTGTGTTTAAAAGGAAACAATCAAGCTATTTGTATTCTTCTTAAAATCACAAGAGTGAGGTTTTTCCAGCATTATAAAGCATTTTGTGGCTGCAAACATGGTTCGCCTACACTCTGTGTACTTGGAGACCCCAGCAGCCTGGCAGGGAACAACGGAGATGGTGTTAAGCTGACCTCTTTCTACAGAGGAGAAAACCGGGCTCGAGACAAGGGTGGGCTCGACCCACACCTGCCCTTTGCTGAGGCCCCAGAAGAGCCTGCAGCCCCAGCTCCTTGTCCCAGGCACTGGCCATTACACAGGGTCTCCAGTGGTCCCGGCCCACCCCTGGGAGCTGTGTCTGAAGGCCTCCCTGCTCCCATGGCTCCCGAGGACACTGAGGGACCTCAGGTGGGCCCTCCACGGCAGGGCTGCCCTCGCCGCCTGCAATGCAGGGTCCCCGCTGGGCGTGGACATGGCTGCCCGGTGCTGGGGCCGCTCCATCCAACCAGGTGGCCCGGTGGTACGAGTGTGACTGCCCCTTGGACACTGCCTTTCCTGTGGCTTGACGCAGGTGTGCCCAACATCTGCCCCGACCTGCTGCGGTCTTCATAGCCTCCCAGGTCACTTTCATCAGTATAGGGTGGCAGCTTCCCAGCGGCCAGAGTGGCCCTGTGGCCCATAGAGACCCTCGTTCCACTGAGGGGACACAGCTGGGTCCCTGTGCCCACCTGGGTGTGCACCCTGGTGCCCAGCCCCTCCAGTCTGGCCAGGGAGACTCAGTGTCACCTATGCCCCAGGGCCCAGACCCACTTCCGGCCCCACTCTCCTTCCTTGGAATGAAGGCAGGCAGGCAGGAAACTCCCCTCCTCGGAGCCCCAAGTGCCTGGCCCGCCTCCTGGCCAAGGCAGGAATACACCCCAAACACTGTTTTTGTTGCTGAACAAATGTAAGATGGCCCCCAGGCCAGCACTCCTTCATCGGAAGAAAAAAACCCCAGGAAAATCTGTGGATCTCAAGCCTCCTTTCTGGGCATCCATGTAAAAGTGAGAACCTTTCCTTGGGGACAGTCGGGGAGACCGGGGGTGGGGTGCAGGAGCCGGTGGTTTCCTGCCCGGGTGCAAGGGGCGATCCTCCAGGTGGGCACCGGGTCGCACGGCAGCCCCTGAGGCCCCATGCCCTGCTGTGTTTGTGTGCGTGTCTGGTGCCGGCAAAGATCTCTCCCTAGCTGACACTCCCCACACCCCTGAGGGTGCTGGTCCCCAGGGCTCTGCTACTGCCCCGTGAGGAGTCCTGGGCCGGTGTTGGGGGCCCAGCAGGGAAGTGACCGCAGGCAAGACCAGCCTGGGCGCCCCCTCACTCCCTGCGCCCCCTGCTTGGTCTCTCCCGATTGACTGGGGAGAGGATGCCCAGGCAGCTGCCTCCAGCCTCAGAGGAGTGGGGGGCAGGCTGGGCTCTTGCTGATTCCTGGGGTAGGGTTGGGGTTGGGGTGTGACTGTGCTCTCCCCGCTCCCTGCCCTGTTGCTGGAAGAGCCCGGGTAGCCCTCAGGAACTCACTCTAGCCACCCTCTCCCTCTGGAGCCCAGGGGAAGGGACCAGCACCACTCGAGGCCCTGTGCCCAGTGCCAAGTCAAAGGGGGGGCCTTGCCATGGGGGCGACTTAGTTTCCCCAACCCTTTGAAGATGTCCTCCAGGCCGGAGTGAAAACCAAACCCTCCATGAACACCACGGGTCTGACTGCAGATGCTGTGCCCGGGGGTGCTGGTGACCTGAGAGGTGTCCCAGCAGAGGGCTGGAGAGCTGCGGAGTCTCAGCACTGGGCCCGGAAGAGAGGAAGTCCCCCTACCCTCCCCCCTCGACCCCAGAAGAGGCTAAGGGGGACAGCCAGACTGCATCCCGCACAAGTAACTTGGCCCTGGGCCCAACACACAAGGCACCGAAGGCGCCGACATCAGAGCTCTGAGCCAGGCCCAAGTGGTTGAAGTGGGGCCACTAAGGCGGGTGTGGTCCCCAGGGCTGGGGTGGGGTGGGGGACATTCCTTATCGTAAGGGAGAGCCCTGCCAGGTCTCCCGCATTCCTGTCCCGTCCTCTGTTCCGTTCCCTGCTCACTCACTCCTATCCTGCCCCCTGGTTCCTGTCCTGTCCCCTAGTCCTGTCCCCCATTCCTGGTCCTGTCCTCCGCTCCAGTCCTGTCCCAGCTCCTGTCCTGTCACCCCCTCCTGGTCTGTCCTCCACTCCAGTCCTGTCCCCCCGACGCCCCCCCCCCCCCCCCCCCCCAATTCCTGGTCCTGTCCCCAGCCCCTGTCCTGTCCCCTGTTTCTGTCCTGTCTCCCGGCTCCAGTCCTGTCCTGTCCCCCCGATCCTGTCCCGTCTCCCACTCCTGTCCCGTCCGCGGAGTTGCCTAGCGGCTCCAGCGGGTGCCCGGGCTCCGGACGGGCCCGGGAGGGGCGCTCACCTGACCGAGTGCGCGGGCGCCCTGGCTGGACGCGTCCCGAGGAGGCTCCGTCCGACCGCCAGACGCGGCGCCGAGCGGCAGGAGGGAGGGGACCGCGGGCGGGGCCGCCGCTTTATACCCGCCTCCCCCGCCCCCACCCCGACGCCCGGCCGCCGGGAGGCGCTGCGGCCCCGCGGATGGGCCGGAGGGGGCGGCCAGCGGGGAGGGGATGCGGGGGAGGGGGGACGAGAGGGACCCGAGGGGCCACGGCGGGGCGGGGAGTTCGGGAAGCATGGAGGGGATGGGGGGGACGAGGGGGACCGGAGGGGCCACGGAGGGGGCGGGGAGTGCGGGGAGCAGGGAGGGGATGGGGGGGACGAGGGGCGGGCGGCCGAGAGGGAGTGGGGCGGGAAGGGCGTCGGCGGGATGGGCCGCTGCCAGCTCTCAGAGATCCAGTCTAGGGTGAAGTCAGCACCCCTCGCCCCCCGCCGGAACCCCGCCCCCTCCAGCGCCCCAGCCTCGCGGGGGCCCCCGCCGCCCCTCTCCTCCCGCGGGCCGCGTCTGCTGGAGGGTCCTGGTCCCCCACACAAGGCCGACTAGGCCCGCGACTCGCCCCGCAGGAGCTGCCACCCCGTCTCCGGGTCCCGCCTGGCTCAGCGGCCCGGCCTTTCTCCTCGTCCCGGCCCCGCGGGTCAGAACGTGCGTGGTCCCTGAGGGCGCGTCTGAGATGAAGGGGCGGCGGGGATGGGCCAGGGCAGCTGGACTCTGGAGGGTGCTCTGGGGAGACGGAGGGCGGGGGGGGGGGGGGCGAGTCGCGGGCCTAGTCGGCCTTGTGTGGGGGACCAGGACCCTCCAGCAGACGCGGCCCGCGGGAGGAGAGGGGCGGGGGGGGGGGGGGGGGGGGGGGGGCGCTGGAGGGGGCGGGGTTCCGGCGGGGGGGGGGGAGGGTGCTGGCTGGGCCGCCCCTTAGCCAAAGAATCCCATAGCGGTGCTTGGCATGGGCCCGGGACCACTGTGATGTCCCTGCCTGAGTCTGGAAGAGGGGGAGGGGCTCCCTGGCAGGGCTGTGGTCGAGATCCCACTCCCCACCCCGAGCGGCAGCCCCTCCAGGACCAGTGCTCCTCCTTGAGGTGGTGTGCAGGCTAGGCTGTGGGCAGGTCTGGGCTCTGGAACAGGCGGCATCACCCATATCCTTGAAGGGGGTCACGCAGCAAGAGACGGTGGCCTCAGATGAGCAGCCTTGCAAATCTCTGATTTAGTCCCCTCCCCCACAGAGGAGAGAGACCCGAGAGCCTCTTGGTGACCTGTGCGTGCCCCAGGAGGCCACCCTCCAGTCTTCATGGCCTTTCTCTCTGCACCTGCGGTGGCCTGGCCACCACTTCCCACCTCTTTCCACCTGCACCGTGGTTCTGGTGTGCCCACCCTGTCTCCTGCCTGATGGTGAAGTGGCTGAGGGCAAGGGTCTTTGTGTTCTCAGGAGCCTGCTGTAGTGACAGTGGAGGGGGAACAACTTCCCAGTGTGAGGAGGGACATCCAGCCCCAGCTCTGCCAGCCAAAGGGCCTGCAAGTTGTGCCCCAGCCCCGGCACACCCTCCCTCCTGCCCCAGCTCCCAGGGCCGCCTCAGGCTGGATGCTGGTCACTGCCCACTCGGCCCTTCGCTGCCCATGAGCATATGTGTGTCTGTGTATGTGTGTCAGTGTATGCGGAGTGTATGAGTATGCTTGTGTACACCTGTGAGCAAATGTGTATGTGTGTCTGTGCACCTGTGAGCGAGCCAGTGTACGTGTGTCTCTGTATAAGTATGCATAAGTGTGGCAGCCGTGTGGTGGCTGTGGACAGAAGCCCAGGCTGCCTGCTCCTGCAGCACAGCTGATGAGGGCTGCGTGCTGTGCCCCCAGATCCACCTGCACTCCCAGTGGCAACACCTTCCACAGGGGCTGCTCCCAGGGGTGTGAACAGAGGCCCATTTCTCCCAGACCCAAATCCTTTCCGGGCTTACTTTGGCTCCAGGTGTCCCGTCAGCCTGGCCAGGAGCTCCTCCCACCGAGCCTCCTCCCCCAGCGCTCCCTCACAGGGGCCTTGCTTGTAGTCTGAGGGCGCCCTCTCGTCTTCAGCCCCCTCCCCTGTCCCTCACAGCCGTTGCCCCAGTAAAGGTCTAGTCAGGTCTAGCCTCAGCCCCTCCTTCTTAGAGGACCCCAGTGAACACAGAGAGTGCAAGAGGGCATCTATGCTGCCTCGCCCAGCACTGGCAGGTGAAGGGGACGCCATCCTAGTTGGCGTGTGGGGTCCAGGTAGTTCTTGGCAGGAGGTGGAAGCCCAATTGCTAGATTTCACCCTGGTGACCTGGGAAATGTCCCGGTGCAAGGGAGCAGGTGCGACAACTGGGGTGGGGGGGGGGGTGGGTGGGTGGGTCACTGCTGAGTTGCGCTGATGGCCCTGCAGAGGGATAATGGGAGACCAGGGCAGTTAGCCAGCAGTGAAAGGCTCAGTGTGAGAACCGGAGGCCTCTTTGGCCTGAAAAGAAATCCGTCTCCTGCAGGGAAGAGCTGATCTGTCTGGGCAGCAGCTGAAGATGATAGTGAGGACTTCCTGGCTCCGGGCATGCTTGAGGGGTCGGCCAGCGCTGGTCTGTGAAGGTCAGGACCCAAGCCGGGAAAACCTGAGCCCCTGAAATATGGGCTGGAACATCTGGGTGGAAGCCCTGCGGATGCAGCTCTGCAGACTCCTGACCCTTCGGAGCTGGTAGAAGGGCCCACCTTCCCTCGTAAGAGCCAGCACTTCCTTTGTGCTGGAAGATGCTGCAGGGGCCTCCCCGCAACAAGGTGGCCCTCGTTGGGGGCCACCCGTCTGTCTCCTCGCTGCCAGGCCAATGACTGGGGGGGAAAGAGGTTCTACACCAAGAGCTGCAGGAGCTGCTGGCTCCATCTGCAAGAGGCAGGGAGGCCCTTGGGCTGGGCTTTGAGGGTCCTGGGCCCAGGGACCAGAAGTGAGGATGGATAAGCAGAATTATTGACTTTGGGGAACTTTCTCAGAACATAGGATTTCATCCCCTGGCAAGGTCTTCAGGTCACGGGGCAAACTCGGTTCTGGGATGGCTCAGAGAAGCCTGGAGAGAGTGATGGCCCATGTTGAGCAAAATAGAAATGCCCAAGCTGCCTTGGTAGATGGCAAAGGAAGGAACGAATAGGCCGAGGGCAGGGGATCCAGTAGGAAGTCATGATCCCACTTGAGCTCGTTTTTTCCTCTGGAACCATTGACTGCAGAGGTGGCTGAAGGGCCAGGAGGAAGAGCAAGGCCACGTCTTGGCAAGTGTATGCTGTAGGACCCCCCAGTCCTACATTTACTTGGATGACTGAACACTGGGGAGGGGGACAACTGGACACAAGGTCTGTGTGGACACTGACCCCTGAAGACCCAGTGTCACTATGGCCTCCCTGTGGAGGAGAGTTTATGGGCTCAGGTAACATAAGGACTCTTGGCTCCCCTGGTCAACAGACTACCCGGGGGTCACTTCCTAGTCCCCAATTGTGTAGCTGTAGCTCACATACTTGCCTGTTGGGTTCCTGGCCTGTGGCCACCGACCTCCTAGTGGGGAAGCCCCGGGGAAACCCTGGACTCTGCCCCTCCACGGCCTAGACAGCAAACCACAAACAGTGTGGCCTCCCTGGAGGCCCAGGTCCAGAGGGTGCAGGTGTGGCTGGCCGTCCATCTCCTTGACGCCAAAGGCTGGTGTGGGTCTTACAGGGACCGATGGATCCTGGAGAGTGACCGTAGGCCACTGAGGCTTAACCAAGTGGCAGCCCAGCTGCATCGGCTGTGCCAAAGTGTCTGAGTCACAGCAGATTAAAGGTCCTCAATCTGCCATCACATTCTTTTCCATCCCAATTGGAAAAGAGGATCAGAAACAGTTTGTGTTGGCATGGCAGGGATGCTGGTACTCAGTGACGCTCACTTACACTTTGGTTTCAGGGCTGTGTTAAGCTCCCCTCTGTCCTAAGATAGTGTGAGGAGACTGGGCCCCTGGACAACTGCGGGACGTGACACAGATCCCTTCCAGCGACGACATCATGCTGACTGGGCAGGACGCCGGAGAGGAGGCTGGTGGGCTGGAGGCCTTCAGACACATGCACTGCAGAGGGTGGGAGATGAGCCCTGAGTGAGGTCAGAGACCCGCACTCCAGGGAGGTTTCAAGGGGCCCAGCGGCCAGGGGCCTGCCAGAACGTCCCCCCACAGTAAAAGACAATTGCTGCATCTCGCACCCTGTGCTCTGCAGGAGGGAGCTCCGGCCCGGTGGCTCTGGGTTCCGAAGGCAACATGTTCCACTGTTAGGAATATTGCTGTGACCCACATCTCAGGGGACACGGGGGAGCCAGCTTTGAGGGGGCCAGGAGCAGGAATGTCTGTGCAGCAGGCCCAGTCTGGGTGCAGGCGGCCTTGCCACTCGGCCACGGTGGCAGAGGTGTCAGTGTGGGAAAGACGCCCTGTGGAGCTTACGGTGAGGCCTGGGGTCTGGAGTGAGGCTGGGCACCTGCAGAGAACAGACATCTTTAGACTAAGGCTGCCTGCCTCCTGGGCAAGGGGAGCAGCCTGGTCACATGGCTCTGTACTCCGGGGACGCCAGGCTCTGGCTGCAGGTTGGACCGGTGATGGGAGGCTGGGCACTGCTTTGCAGCCTTGCTGGGACCCTGCTGTTCCTGCCTGCTTCCTGGGGGAGGGTCCTGCTGCAGCCCGTCAGCGCGTGGTGCCACCTCTCCAGGTGGCAATCATAGCATCAGTCATGCAACAGCTTCGCCTCTCCCAGGGAGCGTGCACACCCCAGACGTGGCACGTGCAGCTCATGAACTGCCCCCTGCCCTCAGCTGTCTAGAAGACAGGCCAGAGAGCTAGAGTGACCTTCCTGAGATGGCAGAACCTGCTCAGTCCCCAGGGCGGGACCCGCCTCATGTGCTTTTGCAGGACAATGCCCAGCATGGAGCAGGCACCAGGCAGGCATGAGGCGGGCACGGGCAGCCCTGGCAGGGCTGCTCAAGCGCTGAATCCTGGAGCCTCTGAAATGCAGGCTTGTCAGGGCCCCATGATTCCGTGGAGATTCACGAGGAGCCCGAGACCCTGAGAATTGCCCTCTGGGTCCAGGCAGCCCTCGGCTGTGGGGTGACTGTCGGGGTCTGTGAGGTATGCAGTAAAACCAGATACCTCACGTTTCCATGGAAACCGACAGGGCCTCCCAGCTGCGGCTTTATTGAGATAGCTCAGGAGGGACCAAGCTCTGGCCTCTACTGTCTTTTGGGCCTGGGGAGCCTTTTCCGTCTGTCCCAGGCTTATTTTCCCTGACGTGCCCGGAGGTGGGCTCGATCCGATTCTAGAACTGCAGGTGGGCTCTGTCAGCGCCCCCATCACGCCCCTCTTAGGAGGATAGAGGTGGCTGATTGCTCATCCCTCTGTCCCCAGTTTGGACCGTTTCTAGTTCCCAGAGAGGGAACTGATGCCAAGGTCACACGCCTGTGCCTTTTTGCTGCTTTCGGTCCTGTTTGTAGGGAGATGGCCTGCAGATGAGCAAAGCACTGACACTGTGCTGCTTGAAGACTCAGCAAGAACTGAAGAAAGATGTGTGTGAACCATCAGCAAAGGGATGTTCTATATTTGGGCGCACGCTGGCCCCACCAGAGGAGAGTTAAGAAATGCCGTTTCATCTCTGCCCACACGTTCTCAGGCCAGGGGAGGCCTTAAGTGGTTCCATGTGGACAAGCCCTCGGTGGCTTTCTCATGCTCGGTACATCTTGTGGGCCCATTCTGGCTGGCGAGGCATTGCTCTTGAAGGCCTTAGAATCATGTTTAGGAAGACGCGAGAAGATGACTCTGTACTCACACTTTCCTTTGCTCACTCATGGGGTTGACTGGGTAATGTTCTCCTCCCCACCCTAATGGTTCTTGATTTTCTCCAGGGACAACTCATAAAAACATTAACGCATTCCAAAACCCCCCATTAACGGGCAGTGGGCAGGAGTCAGCGTGCTGCAGTATGTGTTCCAAGTTGGTGGTAGAAGAAGCGGGCTTTTATTTTTTAAGCCAAAGCCGCGTCCCTGGTTTCAGTAGCCTCATTGGGTCTCGGGCAGTGGAGAGCTTGCATTTGGTCTTCTAGTTTTATGACAGCACTAGTGCACTGTGAGAACTCGGCACGGACGATTGCTCACATCTCCCGTGGGAGCCAGGACAGCGGCCAGGCACCTGTGGAGGGGCCCACGTGGGGCGAGGGCCCAGGTGGCAGGAAGGTCGAGGGACACGTGCTGGTGGGTGAGAGCTGCATCCTCGGTGGAAAGGGGCCGTGAGCACCCAGGGGACTCAGCCCAGCCACGGCGATGCTCCTGAGGGGTCTTTACTTCCCCTGTATGTCTGGCCTTGGGCGTATGGTCATTTCTTGGAAAGTGAAGCCAGCTCGAGGGTAGCAGCACCCAACATGGTGCCCACAGGTGTCCCCTCACACACCCGATCTGACTGGATCTTGCATCGTAAGAGTCTCATGGACAAGAGACAGAGGCTCACAGGAAGTACAGGCCCCATGGTGGTCTTTCTCCTCCACCACCCCTGAGTATATCTAAACTACACGAAATTAGTTTACAAATGTTTCAAAATATTTACGCCTCATTAAACCTCCTCTCGAGCAGCTGTGCTGTACTGAATTGAAAGGGTCACCAGAATGTCATGCAACTCAGGTCTCTGCTGGCACAGGAAGGCCACACCGACAAATACCCCAGGGTGGCCTGGCCTGCTGGGCTGAGAATGCCAGGTCATCTCACCACAGGGCTTCTCTCGAGGGTCTGCCCCAGGAGGTGGGGTCACCAAATCCCCAAAGTCTGAGCAAAACCTTGCCTGTGTGCATTTTCCTGGGACGAGAGCCCACAAGTTTCATTGGATTCTCAAAGGTATGCATAATTCCGAAGGCAATGCATATTTTTTAAAAGTTGGAACACAACAAAATACACGAAAATTATATTGAACAAAATTTAATCTTCCTGCAATGACTTAGGAGGTCCGGAATCATCATCATCATCAATGCCAGGACCACCACCATGACCACCATCACCCCTACCACTGCTGTCACACCATCTTCGTCACCATCACCCCCTGAGTCAGTTATCTATTGCTCCATAACAAACCATCCCAACAATTAATGGCTTAAAACAACAACCATTTTATTTGCTCTTGTGTTTGGTGGGTTGATACTTTGGCTGGGCTCAGCTGGATAACTCAGCTGGACAGCTCAGCTGGACGGTGCTTGTTTCACCCTAGCTCATTCATGAGCTGGCAGTCAGTGAAGGCTTGGAGGGTGTTGGGTGATCTAGGGTGACGTTACTTATGGGTCTTATAAGGCCAGCTGTTGGCCAGGGTCTTGGTTCTCCTCACTATGGCCTCTCTAGAAGGGTAACTCAGACCCGTTGATGATGATGATGACTCTGGACCTCCAATCACCTCTCTCCATATTTCAGGCCACCTTGACCCCCATCCCATAAATATCCCTGCATCCCCATTTTCAGGGAGGCAGATTTGAGACTTGGTCTCCCACTTCCTTTCTTGGCTGCCTTGTGATTAAACCTTCTCTCTGCTGCAATCTCATGGTCTCAGTGTTTGGCTTTCTGCACAGTGGGAAAATGAACCTGGTTGGGTAATATCCTTAGCACTGAGAGACTGGCAAGGCTATGCTTAGCTTTTTTTAAAAAACGGATTTATTGAGGTATATTTTTCATAACAGAAAATTCATCCCATTTAGGTGTACAAGTCAATAGTTTTTGGTAAATGTGTCACATGGTGTAAGGATCACCATAAATCAGTTTTAGAACCTTTTAATCACCCCAGCAAGACCCGTCATGCTCATTGACAGTTAACCCCTCTCCACCCCCAGGCCTGGGAAACCACTAGTCTACTTTCTGTCTCTACATTTGCCTTTTCCGGATGTTTCATGTAAACACAATTGTGCGATATTCTTGTGATCTCTTGCGTCTGGCTTGTTTCATTCAGCATAACGTTTTTGGGGTTCATTCCTGTTGCATCATGTGTCAGTGGTTCATTCTTACCGAGGTGCAGTAGGTTTTCTTGAATGAACACTCTTCAGATTGTTGTAATCCTTTGGTTAACCTCCAGAACTCTGAAAAAGTCCATTTTGATAATTTTGCCAATAATTCCATTGCTTTTAAGAAGGAATGGATTGAGAGAGGTCCTTGTGCCACCGTTCCAGAAGTCCTACCTTATAAGTTACTTTTATATATCCATCCTGTGCCTTGCTAAACTCACTTACTGGTTCTCACAGCTTTTTTTTTGGTAGATTCTGTAGTCTTTTCTAAGTACACAGTGGTATCATCTGTGAATAGACAGTTTTGTTTCTTCCTTTCAATCTAGATTCCTTTTATTTCTTTCTCTCTCTCTCTTTTTTTTAGGAAGATTAGCCCTGAGCTAACATCTGCCACTAATCCTCCTCTTTTTGCTGAGGAAGACTGGCCCTGAGCTAACATCCATGCCCATCTTCCTCTATTTCATGTGGGATGCCTGCCACAGCATGGCCTGCCAAGCGGTGTGTAGGTCTGCACCCAGGATCCGAACCGGCAAACCGTAGGCTGCCAAAGCGGAACGTGCTAGCTTAACCGCTGTGCCACCGGCCCAGCCCCTTTTTCTCGCTTTTATGCGCTGGTTAAACCTCCAGAACATTGTTAAAAGCAGCAGTGACAGTGGACACCCTTACTGTGTTCCTGGGTTTACAGAAAAAAACCTCTGTTTTTCATCTGAAGTATGAGGTTAGCTATGGGGTATTTTTGGTTGTTGTTGATTATGATGTTGTTTATCAGGTTAAGAAAGTTACTTTCAATTCCTAGTTTTCTTACAGTCCTTCACAAGTAGGTGTTGTATTTTGTCAAATATATTTTCTGCATTTATTAAGATCAAATGGTTCATCATCTTCATTCTGTTAATATGGTGAATTATAGCGTTTGATTTTTAAAAGTCTTAAACCAAAATTGCATTTTAGTGATAAACCCTCTTGGTCATAGTGTGTTGTCTTTTGATAGGTTCAATTTACTAATGTTTGGTTAAGGATTTTTGTGTCTATATTCACGAGGAATGTTGGTCTGTTTTTCTTTGATGTCTTTGTCTGGTTTTGGTGTCAGGGTCATGCTGGCCTTGTGAAGTCAGTTGTGAAACTTTCCCTTCTTCTCTCTGGAACGGATTTATGCAGGATTGGTGTTACTTCTTTCTTAAACATTTAATAGAATTCTCCAGTGAAGCCCTCTCAGATAATGAATTCAATTTCCTTAACAAATGTAGGACTATACTGCCTGAGTTAGTTTAGAAAATTTGTATATTTCAAGGAATTTGCTTATTTTGTATAAGTTGTCTAAGTATATTGGCATAAAGTTGGTCATCGTATTTCTCTTTTTTTGAAAATAAAGTGAATAGAGAAGAATTCTCTATATTATTGTTCAAGAACCAGGAATAAAACAAATCTAAGTCTGTAAGCCCACAGTTCTCTCGAGCGTAATTCTTATTGTGTAGACAGTTTAGGGAGCATTTTCTTGATGCTTCTTTCTTCTCTGAGCACCAAATAAGTAATCATCATGTTTCTTCATCGTCCTTCTAGTGTCTGTTGGATCTATAGTGATGTCTTCTCTTTCATTCCTGATAGTAATAACTTGTGACTTCTCTCTTCTTAAAAATCAGTATGTCTAGAGTTTTATCTAATTTATTGATCTTTTTGAAGAGCTGGTTTTTTGTTTTGTTGGTTTTATCTTTCACTTGTCTGTTTTTTACTGTGCGGGTGTGTGTCAGCTTGACTTCCTTTGTAGCTGGGCCTGGCTCTCTGTCTGGGGTGATGAACAGGCACAGTCCAGGCCAGTCTATCTGGGGAGACCAGTGCCTGTGGCTGGTCCATGATGACAGTGGGCAGGATGATGGCGCCCAAGCACACAGGTGACCAGTCACAAAGGGCACGACTCCAAGTCACACCTGTGCCCCGAGATGCTGGCCAGGCCACAGAACCACTCAAGCCATGACCCCTCCTCTTCAGAGGGGGCTTTTCGTAGCACCTGTGTGAGGTAAGTGACTTTGCAGGATGCTGGGGTCCGGACAATGCTTGTCTGTGTCTTGAACCCTCAGGCATCTCTCCAGCTCCCTGGGCGGATGTCAGCACCACCAGGTGAACATACGTGTTGGCTGGCATGATCATGTGAGAACTGTCCAGCTGAACCCGGGGAAGCACATCTCAGTGTCCCATATGGAGAGAAGAGGAGAAAAGCCTGTCCTTGGCTTAAGAGAGGCCAAAAATGCAGTTAACAACACCCAACACCCATTTCTGATGAACCTCCGTCTCTTGTTATGAGAAGTGCACACTCGTGCTGGTGGAAACCCAGGAGCATTCCCACGTGTTCCTCTTTTCCCAGCTCCCGCCCTGAATGCTGACTTGCCCTCACCCGGGCTCGCCACTGCTCTTCTTGCTGTGTCTCTGCTGCTCCAGCCACACAGGTCAGCACCTTCTCTGGGTGGCAGCCCCTCCGTGGTGCCCACTTGCTCCTCCAGCATGGCTACAACCTGGCCCCCAGGATGGCGGGAATGTGCAGACAGACTGCTGGGCACACAGGAGCAGATGGTGTCCGTCACCTCCCACGAGAAGCCCCAGCATGGGGAGGGGCAGAGGTGACGGGCGGTAACCTCAGGGCGGGCTGCAGGACAGAGCTGGCCACAGGGGAGGCGAGGGGAAAAACTCCTAGCTTTGTTCCAGTCTTAGAGGGGAGGGGACATCACAGAACTCCGGACAGGGCCCTGGGTCCTCTCCCAGAGCTGGAGCACAAGGCCTGGGGCCAAAGCTGACCTGGGGTGAGTTTAGACCCAGTGACCAGACACTGAGTCTCAGAGTCAGATTTTTTCTGCCCAATATGGAGGAAGGAGAGGGGAGCAGAAGGGGTCCCTGGACTCTGGAGCAGCCAGCGTCGTAAGTGAAACATCCCCTGGAAATTAGAAGCACTGCTTGGTAGGACTTAGGAGCCACTGGGAGGGACCCCCATCTCACAGTCCCCCTCCCCCAGCTTCTCCCTCACAGCCAGGACTCAAGGAATATCGTCCCCTCATTTATACTGCAGGGCTCCCCAAATCAGGAAGGGTGGGGACTGTCACAGCCAGTTTTGTGTCCTGTCGGCCTCTTCGGGACGCCGATTCTCCAGACGTTTGTGCAGAGCCCTCGCCTGGTGTGCACCCACTCGTGTTGCCTTCTGGTCCCCCTTCCCCGCGGCTGCCTCTGGGAGGGAGACTCAGCGACATCAGCCACAGAGGAGGATCTCTTCCCTTTGATGGAACCACTTTCTGGCAGGAAGAACATTCTAAATTGTCTGACAAATCAAGGCCTAAACAGAACCAGCTTGTCTGAGGATTAACAGCCTCGAGACACTGAGCGAACGCGGGACATCGGAGAATTCTTACAGACCGACATGTGGAGGGTGAGCCCGCGCTGTGGGCGCTGCCTGGAAGGGATTTGTGAGTTGGAAGCGACTTCAAGAGAGTCCTGATTCCAGGGCTCAGGGTAATCATGGGTGTGGGGTTTTCTGAAATGCCACAAGAGCCCTATCCGTTTCTCCCGGATCAGTGACTCCGAGGGCCGGGGAGGGGCTCAGGCTGCAGCTGCCACCGCCCTCGAGTCCCAGAGCCTCCCCTTGTGTGGCCCGAGGGATGTGTGGCCATGCGAGCAGACCCTCCCTCGCCCCATGCGGAGGGCCACCTCTGTGGACGAGGTCGAGGTGACGCCAGCAACGTGTCGACCACTGCCCTCCCTCAAACCACTCAATTACTCCCCACACTGCACCCTCCACTTGCGTGGAGGTGGCGGCAGGTGAGGAGGGATGCTGGCGGTCACTGCTTCCATCTGTGGTGGAGGCGCGTGCCATCCAGGGTCCTGTGAGGTAGCAACCTCACATCCTGCAGAGAGCGAGCCCTCCCCCGCCCAGAGGAGTGGCCCCACGAAGCAGACTGCCGCCCGCAGGCCACCTTTTCCAAGCCTGGGGTCTGCTGGTGCGTGTGTGAAGCGTCTGGCCAGGCTGAAGGTCCTGCCTGGTGCTCCTCGGACCCAAAGGGAGTCTGGGCTGTGGGCCCAGCTGCCCTGCCCATCCTGGGGTGGCACCGAGGCCTGTACCCATCACTGCCTCTGAGCCTGGCCTGTGGCAAAGCCCCCACCCCAGCTGGTACTTCCTGGAGCCCACCTTCCACCAGCTCTGAGACCTCCTTATCAGGGTACCCTGGCCACCTAGCCCTACCCCAGTCTGTCCTCTCACTTGGCCTGTCTGGTGACCTGGCCTCCCCATTCTGAGTGGAAGCCAGAGGCCCTCCTGGAGGAGGTGCTGGTTGACTCAATCCTACCAGATCTGAGGTCCTCCAGAGCCTTTTCTCCCCATGGGTCTGCGTGGCCGCCCCTGCAGCCGGCAGTCCCAGGCTCATTGGCCATGTGACTCAGGGGCCCAGAGTGATAGGACCTACTACCCTGCCCAGCTTTGCAGTCAAGGCCTGGCCCACAGGGCGGGTCGGGGCTGGGAGGGTCTCAGGGAAGCTGGCTGGTCCCTGGGCTGGGGTCAGATGGGGAACAGAGGGGCAGGCAGCTGTTGGTGGCCCTGGAGGGCCCAGCGGTGCCTGGAGGATGCTGTGGTGGACCCTGAGCCAGCGGGTGAGGGGCCAGATCACTCCAGTCACTCCTCTGGGAGAAGGGGCTGCAGCACCCGCCTGGCCTGCTCGCTCTAGGACTGACCTTGGCCTTCTATGGCCCTGCCTTGGTGGCCCAACTTTCAGCATTGTCATGCAAGCCACAGCTGACGGAGGGCGAGGGTCTGCCAGGGTGGGCGGCTAGGCTTGTGGACCCAGAGAGCCATTCCCAACACACAGCCCCCAAGGTCCCCATCTGCAGGCCGTCCTGCCCTGCACTCTCGGCCTGGCCTTGGGAGCTGCCTCCTCTGAGCCGGCTCTCACACTGCCCATGCTGGATGTTCCTGGTCAGCCTCTCCAGGCTGAGTGGCTGCAGCATGATGGAGGGACGCCTTCCCCCGGGACCTCAGGCTCTGGGCAGCTGCACGGTGGGCAGGGATCTCATCCACCTCTCACAGGCCCCCCACCCCCACGTCCCCAGAGTCCAGTCTTGGTGCCCATGCCCTCCGATCTCTGCCTATATGAGGTACTGACTGGGGAGCCAGGTGTGTGGAGCCCCACGCATCTGCAGCTCAACTGAGGCCAGCCATTTACTCCCTCATTGCCTCAGTCTCCCCACCTGTGAAACGGGCATCTGTGTCATGTGAGACAGCCTGAGTCTGAGCAGGTCCTCCTGGCTGTCAGCTGGTTCTCCTGTCCACACACGAGGGGGCTCGGCCGGGAGAACCAGCAAATGACCTATTACGGCAGGCGGACATCGCCGTTCACTGTGCTGCCAGCGGGGAATTCGATCATCAACCTCATCAGTCAGTCCCGACAATACTGGTCAGGTCAAACCCGTCGGCCCCCGAGGCCAGGGTGCACCTGCTGTCCCGGCCTTCCTGGGGTGGGGGACGCTGGCATCCACACTGGACCCTGCAGAAGTGACCTTGGGGTTGCTCCTCTCTCCTGTTCTAGAGGGGGTGCCAATTGCTGGCCTCTGACAGTTGCCGTCTCCATGACTGCCCTGGACGTCAGGGCTCCCCTGTGCTGCTCACTGGCATGGGCACCCTGCGGCCTGGTGCTGGAGGTGCTCGAGGCTCTGAGCCACTGCCGTGGCCCTAGGAGACCTGGGCAGGGGATCACCAGGAGCCTGGGCGCCAGAGAGGGGGTGACTGGCCAGCCCCACCCTACAGCAGGCTCCCTGCGCCCCTCCTCCCCGCTGAGTCCACCTCTCAGTTCCCAGGTTGGAGAATGGGGGTCTTCTGTGGGACCTGGGGGAAGCTTCACACGCATCCCTCACCCCACTGCTAGGGGAGACACAGCCACACCCCCCCACACCTCACCCCCCAGACCAGCTGAATTGGCCACGGTGATGCCTGTATCGACACACTTTCCAGAACCTGGGCAGTTGAGCCATGTTAGTCACTCAGAGAAAATGTTCCGAAGGCGCTGGGGTCCAGGTGAATGCGTCACAGCAAATCGAGAGGGAGGCGTTTGGGCTGTTTGTGAGTCATGTGGAAACAGTCAGTGCCCAGGTTTCTGCAGAACAGCCCTCTGCGCCTTGCGAACGGTGGAGACTAAAACAGTCGACTGACCCTGTGAATCTCCTCCATCCCGTCATCCTGGAGGGTCGCTCTATGCCCACGGGGTCTTCAGGGGCCATATGGGGTCTGCTTGGGCTCACAGCACACCTGGACCCCCTGCCCTTCCCAGGGTCCCGCCTGCTCCTGTGGGCCAGGCCTGTGGCTGCCACATCCCATTTGCAGACGTAACTAAGGTGGCCGATCAGTCGACCTCAGAATGGGGAGACCATCTGGGTGGGCCTGACCGGATCTCACGGCCCTGCCAGAGAGAGTTTCCTCCGGCTGGTGATGGAAGCAGAAGCCCAGGGGTTGGAGGCCGAGGGGTTCGGTGTGAGGGAGCTGGGGGTGCCCTCTCGCTGAGGTGGAAGGAGCCAGAGGACCTAGTCCCCCAGCCGCAGGAACAGAATTCAGCCAGTGACCACACAAGCTGGAAGAGGGTTCCTCTCAGAGCATCCCACTGGGACCACTGTAGGACCAGCGGAGCCCCTTGACTTCTCACCCACAGACTGTGGGCCAAGACTGGGTGCTATTTGAGCTGCAGTTGGTGGAAAACGAATATGCTCCAGGGTGCCCTCCTGCCAAGCCCAGTGGTTGCTGTCTCTCTGCAAGGCCAGCTTCTGCCTTGCACATTTACCACTCACTGGACGGCGGCCCAGAGTCCTCACCTGCTCGAGGGCTGGCGTCTGCCTGACGCTCACTGAATGTGTTCCTTCCTCCTGGTGAGAAGCTCAAATTCCAAAGAAGACACACAGACAGGCAACCAGTGCATGAAAAGACCTCAATATCACCAATCATCAGGGAGATGCAAGTCAAAGCCACAATGAGACATCACCTCACACCTGTTAGAATCGCTGTTATCAAAAGTACAGGAAATAACAAGTGTTGGTGAGGATGGAGGTGGAGAAAGGGAACCCTGTGCGCTGTGAGGTGGGAACATAAAATGGTGCAGCCACTATGGAAAACAGCATGTACGCTCCTCAAAAGATTAAATGGAACTACCATACAATCCAGCAATCCCATTTCTGGGTATTTATCCAAAGGAAATGAAACACTAATTTGAAAAGATATCTGCACCCTGTGTTACAGCAGCATTATTTCCAACAGCCAAGACATGGAATCAATCTAAATGTCTGTTGATGGATGAATAGATAAAGAAATTGTGGTATATATAAAAAATGGAATATGATTCAGCCATAAAAAATAGTGAAATCTTGCCAGTTGTGACAACATGGATGGACCTGGAGGGCATTAGGCTCAGTGAAATAAGTCAGAAAGAGAAAGACAAATACTGTATGATCTCACTTATATGTGGAATCTTAAAACAAAATAAAACCCAAAAAACCCGAGCTTGTAGATGCAGAGAACAGATTGGTGGTTACCTGAGGCGGGGAGTGGAGGTGGGCAAAATGAGTGAAGGTGTTCAAAAGGCACAAACTTCCAATTATAAGATCAGTAAGTCCTGGGCTTTCACGTACAGCACGGTGACTACAGTTAACATACTGTATTGTGTATTTGAAAGTAGCTAGGAGACTAGATTTTGAAAGTTCTCATCACAAGAAAAATAATTTTTGTAACCATGTGTTGTGACGGATGTTAACTGGATTAATTGTGATCATCATTTTGCAATATATACAAATATAGAATCGCTACGTTGTATGCCTGAAACTAATACAAGGTTATACGTCAATTACATTGCAATTAACAAAAAAAAAGAAGCTCATGGCTCCTGTCTGGTCACCCGGTGGTGGGTTCTAGAGCTGGGAAGCCAGAGGTCAGGCGGGTGTGGACTATCCTCCAGGGAACGAGAGCAGGTAACATGAGGATGGGGTATAGGAGGTGAAGGTGCTCAGGCTGATGGGGCAAGTTTGGGAGCAGGTGGCATGTGTCCTCCACTGCAGTGCAGCCCTTGACACACCCCATGGCGCATACACCCCATGATGCACAACCCCCGCATTGCACACACCGCATGGCACACACACCCTGTAGTGCATACCGCAGAGCAGGGGCTGATTTGCTGTGAGCGTGAAGGCTGTTTTTCAATGGGGGACGAAGGAGAGTCTCGCAGCTGGCAGGAAGGACTTGGTGCCCTCACACCCTGCTGCAGGCTGCCTGATCTCTGCAGCGTTTTCCTAAAGCAGAGCTGCTGGAGCAGAGCCCTGATGGGTCGCTTCAGTGCACTGGGATCTCATGTCCTCGCAGGTGTGAGGAGGTGATGGAATGTGCTGTGTGTATGTATGTATGTATTTATATGTGCATGTAAATCCATGTGTATTTGCATATATGCACGTGTGTATGTACAAGGGTATGTTTACATGTGTTTATACGTACGTGTGCAAGTATATGTATGCATTTATATGTGTACACACATGCATGTGCATGCATTGTGTGCATGTGCACATGTACACGCAGGCGTGCATGTACAAGGGTCTATGTTTGTGTGTATGCATGTGTATGCCTGTGTGCATGTTGTGTATGTATATAGCCAGGTGCTCTTGGTGAGGATGAGGAATTGTGGTGACCACTCTCTTGCAGTGATGGCGGATATGCATGGGAGCAGCGCCTTCTAAAACACCCCAGCTGGATGAGATTAGCTGTGTGGCCTACACATGTCAGCCAGATCAAGCTGAGGGCTCACAGGAAGTGAACCCCCCATAAAAATCCCTGTGTGAGCCGGTGGGGGAGGGTGGTGCGGCTTCCTCTGAGTCACACACAGGGTCTGTTTCCAATTATGAGTCTCACTGGTGTGTGCGGAGGTTGGAGTCTGAGAGCAGCTGTATGCAGCCTGCTGTAACCTTCAGACCTCATGGGAGCCCACCCCCGTCCACGTCGGGCCACAGGGAGGGCCCGACTGGGGTCCCATCCGACAGCGGCTGCCTCAGCACTGCTGACTCCACATCTGGGACCACTTGGCCCGAATCTCTGGGTTTTGTTGACGAATTGGCAGCTTGGTGGGCCTGGGGTCCCTCCTGGGAGTGTACGGTTGTGGCTCCCAGGGCTGCTTCTCCAGCCCGGCAGAGCCTGGTCTTCTCTGAGATGCCGCCGTGGCACATTGCACCCACACACAGCAGTGCTGGGACACCACGTTCTTCATTCCCTTATAACTCAGCTCAGTGGCTAGCCAGCCTCCCAGCCCCTGGGAACACAGCTGCCTAATCTCCGTCATCGGGAATTTTCTTTTCCAGAGAATCCCAGGAAGCCCCTGTGGCCTGAGGCATGGGGGCGGTGGGGCCTCTGCCCAGGCCGGAGCTAGGAGCATCCCCTGTCCAGTCAAGGGTCCTTCCTGTACCAGATCATGCACCATGCGCCTTCCTCTTCACAGAAGACACTGGCAGATTCAGCCCTGGCAGCCACCACAGACTGCCCTGCGTGGCCCATGGGGCTGCCACTGTCAAAGGAGTCACCGATGGTTTCTCTGTGCCGCTGGCTCCCCTGCTGCTCCCAGGCCTCCTGACTCCAACTAACACAGAAAGCAGACAAAATGAGCCTGTTCGACTTTCATGTTTCAAAATCGTAGTCCCCAAGGGGGCTAGAAGGACCTCAGGTAGAGTGGAAGATTCCAGAAAGATCTTGCATCGTCGGCTGAGCCTGGAAAAAGTGACCTGGGAAGGGGAAGTGACGAGAGTGTAGAAGCAGTGGCATCCAGCATGGGGCAGGGCCAGCCACTTCCACCTCGCTGGGCAGGCGTAGGCCTCTGACAGCAGGGCCCCTGGCCCACCACCTCCTGGGGTTCCCACACTTGGCACAGGGCTGGAGCAGAAGGGGCATCTGCAGTCCCCGAGGGGCCTCACTGGAGAAAACGAGCTGACCCTCGGGCCTGGGGCTGAGGCACCGAGGCCTCGGCTGGACAGAAGGCCCAGGGCCTCGGCCTGTTACTGGCTCTGCGCCTCCAGGCTGTGGGACCTTGGCAAGAGTGTTAGTCAGGGTTCTCCAGGGAAATAAAACCAATAGGATCTGTATGTATATCCACATCTGTGTCTATATCTATAAATCTATAGATACATCTATAGACATCCTATAGACATCTATAGACATATCTACAGACTTATAGGATGTCTATAGATATGCAGATCCTATATATAAATAGATCTTTTAGATATATCCTATAGATACATGTATATAGGTGTAGATATATATATATCTAGATATATATAAGAGGAGATTTACTATAGGAATTGTTTCCCATGGTTATGGAGGCCAAGAAATCCCATGGTCTGCATCTGCAAGTCGAACAACCAGGAAAGTCAGTGATGTAATTCAGTCCAAGTCCGAAGGCCTGAGGATCGGGGGGCTGAAGGTGTCAGTCCCAGTCTGAGTGTGAAAGCCTAAGGACCAGGAGCATCAATATCGGAGGGCAGGAGGCCCCAGCTCACAAAGAAAGAGAACCAGTCCTTCCTCATCCTTTCTGTTCTATCCAGGCCCTCAGAGGCCTGGACGATCCCGCCCACACTGGGGAGGGTGCTCTTCCTTACTCAGTCCACCGATTCAAGTGCTCATCTCTTCCGGAGACACCCTCACAGCCACACCCAGAAAGAATGTTTTATCGGCTCTCTGGGCATCCCTTAGCCCAGCCAGGTTGACACATGAAATTAACCATCACAAGACCACCTCTTGTCAACTCAGCACCCAAACACATCTCCTCCAAATAAAGGCAACAACTAGGTCGTAATTCCACCTAACGTGACACAGCTATCCTGTGTGCTGACTCCCACCCAGAAGAAGAGGCGAGGTCCCTGAGGGATGTTTACTCTTCTGATCTCCTGTGACTTGAACACTATCATGTAAAATTAACTACTTAAATATTGATATAAAGTCAACACATCTTATATTATGATAAGAGAATAAGAGAGGAAAGAAAACAAGGATATTTGCTTAATACATGTGTATATACACACGAATGTGTTTATGACAAAATGAGGAGGAAACTCTAGTGGTGACTACAGCCCTCAATTCTGTAACTGGTCACATAGTCATAGCTAATATTTATAAGTACTGTCTTCCACTACCCATTCTGTATTCCCTTTGGCCTGAGGCAAGCACCTCAGCTGGCTGTGGTTCTTTACACGGTGGGTTGACCCAAACCTTCATTCCTGAGGGTCTGGGCCATTAGTAGTCCTACCTGGATTGGGTCGTTGTAGTTTTCTATTGACCTTAATCACAGGGCATGATGAAACTAAGAGATGCCCTAAGGGACTTGTATCACAGACATACTCTTCCTGACCTCCACTTTGGAGTAGCAATCCAATTTCCCCCGGGAGTCAGGATCAGTCTCCCTAGCCAGCACAGTAACTCCCTCTTTGCCTGTTGATTCAGGGACACAAGAAGCCCAAAGTGTCCGGATGGCAGCCTTAACTTCCAGTTCGATGGAATCATTGCTGTGTCTTGGTGGAAGAAGTCTTCTTTCTGAAACTGAGACCTCTAGGCCAGCAGAGCAGAGGTGGCAGGAACAGGAAGCAAAAATTTTGCTAGTGGGGCTCTAGGGGAATTAGTGTGTGGTGCCACTTCTGCTTCCACCCCTTGACTCCTGGACCCGTGAATCCTGGCTCTCAGAGAAATAGTACCAGGCAACAGGATGCTGACTCAGAGCATATACAGCCTTCTGGAGAACACTGCCCAGCCCTGAAAGGCATTGCCACCTAACTGGCCCTATAAATGAGCTTTCAAGAGGCCATTTCACCATTCTACCAAGGTGGCTGCTTCAGGATGGAGGGGAACATGGTAAGACCAGTGAATTCCATGAACATGGGCCCATCACCACACTGCTTTTGCTGTGAAGTGAGTTCCTTGATCAGAAGCAATGCTGTGTGGAATGCCATGAGGATGGACAAGGCGTTCCGTGAGTCCATGGGTGGTCGTTTTGGCAGAAGCACTGTGTGCAGGTAAGGCAAATTTGAATCCAGAGTAAATGTCTATTTCAGTAAGGACAAAATGCCGTCCCTTCCATGATCAAGTGGTCCATGTAATCAACCTGCCACCAGGTGGCCACCTGATCACCCTGGGAATGGTGCCATATTGGGGGCTCAGTGTTAGTCTCTGCTGCTGGCAGCCTGGACACTCAGCAGTACCAGCCCTCAAGTCAGCCTTGGTGACTGAGACCCCATGCATAACCTCCGTCCCTGTTACCACAGCCACTTTGTTCATGAGCCCATTTGGTGATGACAGGGGCGGCAGGGGAAAGAGGCTGACTGGTGTCCACAGAATGGGTTAACCTACCCACTTGTTTAATAAAATCCTCCTCACCAAGGTCACCCTTTGGTGAGCGTTCACATGGGACACAGATATATTCACATTTTTTGCCCGTTTAGAGAGGTCTATCCATAGTCATCTTCCCCAAGTTTCTTTACCACCAGTTTTCCAATCATGGTTCTTCCAGATCCCTGACCGTCCAGCCAAACTATTGGCTGCAGCCATGAGTCGGTGTATAGTCACGTGTCTGGCCATGTTTCCTTCCAAGCAAAGTGCACAGCCAGGTGTACTGCCCAAAGTTCCTGGAAGGCTTTTCTTTCACCATTGTCCTTCAGGGATGTCCCAATAATGGGCTGTGGTGCTGCAACCATCCACTTCTGGGTGAGGCCTGCATATTGTGCAGAACCATCTGTAAACCAGGCTCGAGTCTTCTCTTCCTCTGTCAACTGATTCTAGGGAGCTCCCCATGAGGCCACAGGTGCAGGCTGTGAGAGAGAAGGCAGTGTGTCAGGAGGGGGCACCATGGGCATCTGGGCCACTTCACGTAACCTTGAGCCTTCAGGGCCTGCTCAGGCCCATCGTGTACACACACTTCCATTTGATGATGAAGTGCTGCTGTGCTTGCTCAGCTTTATGGCTTGGAAGGTCAGATAACACTCAGCTTCCAATGGGCAACACGGATGCGTGGTAACTTGGTGACCCGTGGTCAAGCATTCATTTTCTCCTAAGGACCAGTAGCAAACCAAGAGCTACTTCTCAAAAGGAGAGTAATTATTTGCAGATGATGGCAGGGCTTTGATCCAAAACCCTAAAGGCGTGCGCTGTGATTCAACTATAGGGGCTGCTGAAGGCTCCAAACAGCATCCCTTCTGCCACTGACACTTACGAACTATTGGTTCTGCTGGACCATACGGCCCAAGTGGCAGAGCAGCTCACACAGCAGCTTGGACCTGTTGCAGAGCCTTCTCTTGTTCTGGGCCCTTCCCAAAACTAGCAGCTTTTTGGATCAACAGGAAAATAGGCCAGAGTAACACATCAAAATGAAGAATATGTGGCCTCGAAAATCCAAAGAAGCCCACTAGGTATGTGCCTCTTTCTTGGATGTAGGAAGTGCCATTCAACAAGTCATCCTTCACCTTAGAAGCGCTATGTCAGCATGTCCCACACCACTGGACCCCCGGAAATTTCACCAAGGCAGAAGTCCCCTGAATTTTTGTCAGATTTATTTCTTACTCTCTGACACTCAAATGTCTTACCAGTAAGCCTAGAGCAGTTGTTACTTCTGGCTCACTAGGTCCAATCAGCATAATTTCATCAATGTAATGGAGCAGGGTGATATCTTGTGGAAGGTAAAGCCAATCGAGATTCCTGTGAACTAAATTGTGACATGTGGCTGGAGAGTTAAAATATTCCTGAGGTAGGACAGTGATGGTCTATTGATGACCTTGCAACTGAAAGTAAGCTGCTTTTGGTGGCCTTATGGACAGAGAAGGAGAAAAAGGTATTTGCCAGTTCAATAGCTGCATCTCAGGGACCAGGGGATGTACTAATTTGCTCAAGCAATGAAACCATATCTGGTGCAGCAGCTGCAGTTGGAGTCACCACATGGTCAAACCTACAATAATCCACTGTCATTCTCCAAGATCCATCTATCCTCCGCACAGGCCACACAGGCGAGTTGAATGGGCGTGTGGTGGGAATCATCACCCCTGCATCTTTCAAGTCTTTGATGGTGGCCTCAAATCTCTGCAATCCCTCCAGGAGTGGAGTACTGCTTTTGGCTTACTATTTTCCTAGAACAAGGAAGTTCTAATGCCTTCCACTTGGGCTTTCCCACCATAACAGCCCTCACTCCACAAGTCAGGAAACCAACGTGGGATCAGCTCTGAGTGTGCCTATTCCAATTAAGCATCCTGGGACAGGGAAATAACCACCGAATGGATTTGGGGACACACTGGACCCACTGCGAGATGGATCTGAGCTAAAACTCCACTGATCACCTCACCTCCTTGAGCCGTTACTTTAACTGGACCATCAGTGATGTTTTGGGCCTCTTGGAATCAGTGTCAGTTCAGAGTCAGTGTCCAGTGGCCCTGAATGGCTGATGATTTCCTTTTTACCCGGCATAGTTCCTCTGGTAAAGGCTGGAGGTGCCTTTGAGGAAGGCTGGGAGAAAGATCAATGGTATAACTTTTTGGTAGTGTACCAAGGTCCTTCCTCGAGGGGACCCAACCTGCCCTTCATTCAAGGGGTTCTGGTTCAAGTCTGGGAGTTGATTGAGGGGTCATGACTCTCTGTTTTTATGATTTGAGTTAGACTTTTGTTCAATTGATCTAGAACTTTTCTGCTTATACACGTCAAGTAAGCATTTAGTAGGCTTCCTATCTATTTCAATTCAAGGAACATCACGGTTAACCAACCAACGTCATAGATATACACGGGTCAGGCTGTTCTGATTGCTGTTTTGATTCTGCTGTTCATTATGGCAACCTTGCCCACCTTAGCTTTGGTGGTTGAGTGCCACCACTTGGCCCCTGCCACTCCAGGATCCAAATACTCTCTTTGTATTTAGGTTTTCCAATTGAGTGGCTGTGGTTCCCACGGTAAAGTCTGGCCTACAGAGAAGAGTGATCACAGAGCTCTTCAAGGATGCTGGGGCTGCCCCTACAAATTTATTCCTTACAGTCATGATGAAAGTTATGTCTTCTGGATCCTCCCAGGGTGAATGAGTAAGTCTTAACTGACAAATCCACTCTAACATTTCAGTCTCCCTAAGTCTCTGAATCATTTCCTCTACATTAGACCAAGAGAGGTCAGGCGATTCCAAGTTGCTAATGATGGGCCATCTTTTGGTCCCTGTTTTAGCCAACCAACCAACCAAACCATAGAGCTCTTTCTAGCTCCTGGAGCTGCAGCATTAAATGAAGAATCTCTGATTACTGGGCCCATATCAATAAATTTGGCCTGATCCAACTTTATATTCTTTCTACCATTATCGCACACCCTTAGTATCCATTCTCACATCTGTTCCAGGATTTCTGCTTGTATAAATTATAGAACTCAAGTAGTTCTTTGGAGTGTAGCACACTCCATAGGTCACACTTTGTTCTTCACCTTTAGGGGCCTATTGGGACTTGAGTCTAATTATAGGTCAAGAGGCAAAGAAAAGTAGTAGGAGTGGGTCCTGAGAGAATAGCATTGTCTTGCAGAGCAACTTTGTCACAGGAGGCCACTATAGTTTCCTCAGGAAAGGCAGGGTTAACCCTCTCAGATGGAGATAGAAAGGCTGTGGGTGGAGACTCTGCTGGGGGCCATTTCTGCTGGGGGTGGGGAGGTCTCTTCCACTGATAAAGAAGACCCATCAGATTTTAGGAGCTTAACGTCCCCAGCTTCATTAGGGTCTTCCCATATAGCCTCATCCCAATGATGGGATCCATTCTTTCCCAACCAAGGCCCTCACTTTAACAGTAGATACTCCATGAGGCTCAGAGTTCCATTTGCGTTGTAATTCAGGCAATTGCATGGATGGGGTACCTAGTCTGATTTTGAACAATTTCATCCCTTCTCTCCCTCAGGGCACATCTAGAAGCTCTCAAGTCATTCATGCAGGGCTTGAGCTGGGAATTGGAATCCCTGAGCTCATCTTTTTCTTTCACCACTTTGTCTAGCAACATTAGGAGCTACCAATGTCATTATATTCCTTCATTTTCCAATGTTCCAATGTATAATATACAGAGTCACTTAGCTCCTCACTTCTTATAAATGGTTGATCAGGAGGATCCAGTGCAGATATTTTGCATATCTCTATAAAGAGTTCATGCCATGGGCTATCAGTGCTCTCTTTACTATTGGAAATAGAGTCTTCATATCTAATCAGATTAGAGAGCTAATTCCAGAAACCTCAGAACGAATTCAGAAAACTCATTCTTAAAACTCTGTTTCTCTGGTACCACTCTTGGTACCAAAATCTGTGTTAGTCAGGGTTCTCCAAAGAAGCAGGAACAATAGGATATAGGTACAGAGATGTGTATAAGAGGAGATTTATTATAGGAATTGACTCACGTGGTGATGGAGGCTGAGAAGCCCCACTGTCTGCCATCTGTCAGCTGGAGACTGAAAGCTGGTGGTGTAATTCAGCCCAAGTCCGAAGGCCTGAGAACTGGGGGAGCCAATCACATAAGCCCTGCTCTGAGTCTGAAGGACCAAGAACCAGGGGCACTGACGTCTGAGGGCAGGAGAAGATGGATGTCTCAGTTGAAGTAGAGAGAGCAATTTCCTCCTTCCTCCCTTCCACTCTGCCCAGGCCCTCAAGGGCTGGATGAGGCCCACCTGCATCGGTGAGGGTGACCTTCTTTATTTAGTCTACCGAGTCAAATGTTAACCTCTTCTAGAGACCCTGTCACGACACATCCAGAAAGAATGTTTTCTCAGTTATCTGGGCATTCCTTAGCCCAATAAGGTTGACACATTAGATTAAACAACATAGCAACTCACCTTATCTCCCTGGACCCTGTATCCTCACCTGGTGTAAAGGTCCCTGCGGCCGCACAGCTTGCACGGAGGGTGCTCCATGGGTCAGGAAACCTCCTGCAGTTACCCCCTCTCCATCAGCTGGGATGCTCCAAAGATTAAGAAATGTTTCTTGGTTTATAGATGGCTGTCTTCTCTCTGTGTCTTTACAGGGTCTCTTGTCTGTGTGTGTCTGTGTCCTAATTTCCTCTTCTTATAAGAACACCAGATATCGGATCAGGGCTCACTCTAATGACCTCATTTTAACCTAATTACTTTTTTAAAATCCTATCTCCAAATGAAGTCACATTCTGAGGTGCTGGGGATTAGGACTTCAACATATGAATTTCGCAGGGACATAATTTAGCTCACATCAGTAAGCAAAGCAGTGCAATGCCCACTACACCCACTGTCTGGTCCATGTCACCAGTGAGTCCTACAAAATAGGAGTGTGAACCTTGGACTTAGGATTGAACTTCATTTGAAGAGACTGGAGATCTAGCAAAAGGAGTGAACACAGTAAAGCTGAAGAGGATGGCCTGAACGTGTGGCTTGTCAAGCGATGCCCAGAAGCCCTCTCCTTCCCACCGACATTCCTGAGATCTGCCTGGAGGCTTTGTGATTCCACTGGGACCTCCAGATCCAAAAAGAGACCAACACATATCCCAGGGGCAACTTAGATCCTCCTCCCTGGGATTCTGCGTGTATCTGCACGTGAAGAGGGATGGAGTGTTCATGATAGAGGGCTCCCTCATGATGGAAAGTCTCCATGAGTGCTCGCCGTGTTCTAGCCCTCTGTAGACGCAGGGACACAAACGTGCTTCTGACAGACATATCCCTCCAGAGGGTCCCAGATTGCTGCCCTGAATGGTCCGTGAGCCCTCAGTACTACACTAACATGTCTGCCCCACTCCAATGGGGGCAACCAATGACAGGATAGTTTTTAAGGGTTCTCTGGGCCACTGAGACCTGGTGAAGTGATTCATTTGGTCAAAGAGGCATACAAATACTAATCTTCAATCCAAAATCACAAAATTGGCACATTTTATCCACATTTTTGAAAAGGGAATTTTATTATATAACTCCTGGCTTAGAGTCACTATCTTTACCCAACATCTCAAACAAATAAGAAACAAAGAGTTCTTAACTCCAGGAACTCCCTCCCAGCCCACATCACTTCTATCCAGACTGTAGTCTTTTCTTTCCAACTGCACAAATAGACATCATAGATGTTGCTTTATACCATTGATGTCTATATAGCTTCACCCACATGTTTAACAATACCTTTGCTCACAATTCCTTCTTACATCTCAGACTTTCTATTTGTACCATTTTTTTCTTCCCGGAGCACATCTTCTAAAATTTCCCTTGGAAAGAGTGTGTTGGCAGTAAATACTATTGGTTTTTGTTAGTCAGGAATCCTGTCGTGGGCCCTCATTCTCAATAGGGACATTCTCTTGGCTGAGACTTCCAGGTCAGCAGGTCTTTCCACTCAGTACACTGAAGGTTTTAGTCCTCTGGACTGAGCTGCTGTGGTTGCCTTTCAGAAGTGAGCTCTTAAGCTAAATGCCGTTCTTTGCAATAGTTCGCCCTTTCTCTCTAGTTTCTATGAAGATCTCCTCTTCATATTTGGTGTCCTGTGGTATGACAGTTGTATTTAGGTGTGGAGTACCACTGACTTTGGGCCATCTGCTTGGAATTTTAATTTAAATTATCTGTTTGAAAATTTTCCTATATTAAAAGAGTCACCAAGTTTCTTTATGTATCCTCAGTGGATATCTTATACCTTATACATAATTTTTGGGTTATGAAGATTACTTACTACCCAGTCACCCATGCACTTAAAAGGCTAACAGTTTCTTTCTTTTTGATCCAGCATTTTCAGTTGTGCTCAGTGTCATTCAGAGAATTTAATTTTCCATACTGGAAAGATAAAAAGTCCATGACTTAAAAAAATACAATGTACTGAGGTATAATTTATATCCTCTAAATTGCACTGATTTGAAGTGTGCAGTTAGATGAGTTTGGACAAATGCATACACCTTTGTAGTCAGCTCCCTAATCAAGCTTTAGAACATTCCCATTACTCCAAAAAGCTCTCTTGTGCCCTTTTGCATTTAATTCCACCCCCCCTGACAAACAGTAATTTCCTATCCCTATAGATGAGATTTGCTTTTTCTAGAATTTCACATAAATGGAATAAAACAGTACTGTTTTTTACTTAGCATAAAGCTTTTGAGATTCATCCATATTGTTGTGCCTGTCAGTAGTTGGTTCCTTTTTATTGCTGCACCAATCCATTGTATGGATGCATCACAATTAGTTTATCTATCCTTCTGCTGGTGGACATTTTGTTTCAAGTTTTTGGTTGTTATAAATAAAACTGCTATGAACATTCTATATAATTATTTGTGTCAACATATATTTTCATTGCTCTTGGGTAAATATCTAGGAGTGCAATTGACAGGTCACAGATAGCATGTTTCACTTGATAAGAAACTATCAGTTTCCCAAAATAGTTCTATCATTTTGTATTCCTATCAGTTACTCCACATCCTTGGCATTGGGAGTAAACTCCATATTGGGTTCTTGACCTGTGGATTAAGAGCTGTAAGAAAGGGAAACCTCTGAAACTGCTCCCCATCCCTTCCAGATAGTAAAACAGAAACGATGTTGCATTCCAGAGGGGATGATGGAGAGGAGCCCCACAATTAAAGACCTAAAGTGTGTGGGATTCCTACCATATCTCTGTTTAAATGCACCCTGCAGCAACTGGATGGACCCTGGAGGATGACTATAATCTACCACAAGAGTAACCAAGTAGTAACTCAAATGCAGCTCCTGTTCTGGACATGGTACTGTTGCGACAGCAGATTAAGAAGAACTCAGGTCCATGGTATGCAGCCATTGATTTGGTGAGTGCGTTCTTTTCTATTCCACTTAGAAAGCCTATCAGAAAAGTCTGTAATCACATGGGATGGACTAAAATATTCACTTACAGTCTTGTCTCAGGTACTGCTAACTCTTCTGTCCTCTGTCAAAATGTAGTCCAAAGAAATCTGGACTGTCTGGATATCCCATTGAACATGACACTGATCAATTATACTGATGACCTAACGCTGATCAAGCAGGATGAGGAAGAGGGATTCTGGATCAACCCATGCCATCTACAGCAGAAAATCATATGCACTTGGAGAAATAGCTCCCAGAATGTTACGGGGTCTTAAGGGGACAGAGTGCTTGACCAAGGGACAGCAAATAACCACGTATCTGAAACTCCCCATTCTGAGGTAGAGTCTGTTGGACTCACCATGTCATAAAGCCACATGGGTCAAGCAGCAGTCTTTCAAAAGATGGACGAAACAGTATGAGTAAGTTGCACGAGCCGGTAGCCCTGACACCCATGTCACCACAACAGTGACACCAGTGCCTCTCCCCTAGTTCACACCTATGACTAGGTGTGGGGCTGTGTATGACCAGATGAAGAAACAGGAAAATGTCTGAGCTTGGCTTTAGATGGGTTCAGCTTGTTATGGGAGGAAGCTGAAAATGGATGGCAGCTTCATTCTAGCCATAGTCAAGGGTATCTTTGAAGACCACAGAGAAGGAAAGCTGCCCAATGGGCAGTGCTTCAAGCAACTAGTCTCCCACTCCATGTGGAAGGAGAAGTGGCCCAGGTGAGAATATATACAGACTCCTGGGCAGTATGTGATGGCTTTGCTATCTGATCAGGAGCCCCGAGGAAAAGACTGCAAGACCGGGGATGAGGAATTCTGGGATGGAGGCATGTGAATGGGCATTTGGGAGTGGACAAGAAGTGTGAAGAGTTTTGTGTCACTCGTTAACACTCACCAGGAAACATTCACGATGGAAGAGGCTCTGAACAACCAAGCAGACAAAATGAGTTGGCCAGTAGACACTAGCCAGTCTTCATTATCAGTTACCCCAGAACTGGCATTACGGGTACACAAATGGAGCGGCCACAGTGGTAGAGATGGACCCAACAATACGGATTACCATGTGCAAGGCAGATCCAGCTACCTCTGAATGTCCAAATTCTCAGCAACAGAGAATAGCACCAGGCGCCCATTATTCCTCAAGGAGACAACTGGATACTTGGTGGCAAGTCAAACTACATTGGGCTACTTCCACCCTGGAAGAGTCCGGTGAATAGACAGATATTCCAGGCACAGGTTGACCCTGCTCACAGAGCCTCAGCCTGCACAGCTACAGAAGGCCTGATCCACAGGCATGGAATCTCACAAGTGTAACATCCAATCAGGGGGCCCTCTTCCCAGATGGAGTGCAGGAGTGCGCTACTGAACACGGGACCCACCAGTCACATCATGTACTGCACCACCCAGAGTCAGCTGGCCTTGTCAAAGGCTCGAAAGGCTTTCTAAGGCAGAGCTGAAGTACCACTAAGGAGGCAATCCCGAAAGGAAGGTGTCTTCCTCCAGGATGCAGTGCCTGCGTTAGATCAGAGACACTTACACGATGCTGCGTCCCCAAGAGGAAGAGTATATGGGTTCAGGAACTGAACGGTGGAAGCAGAAGTAGCCCCACCTACCATCACTCCCACTAGTCCATCGGGGGATTTTGGGTTTCCTGTCCCTGGAACTCTGGGCTCTACAGGGTTGAAAGTCTGCTCCTCAAAGTGTCCCATTGGACCACCAGGGCACGTTGGGCTCCTTATGTCCAGTGTCCAGCAGATGAGGAGCCACTGGCTTGGCAGGTAAGTGGCTCTGATCATCAGGAGATAGGACCGCTTTCACACCATGGAGGCTGGGAAGGACACAGGTGAAACCCAGGTGATCCTCTTGGGTGCCTCCAGGCACTCCCTTCCCCATGGTCACCATGAGTGGACAGGTGCAGTGCAGCAATGGGCCTGAGAAGGTTTGACTGCTAAGAGCTCAGACTCCTCCAGAATGAAGGACTCACACCCCCAGGGAAGCCATGGAGCTCTCAGCAGGGGATGGCTGCCCAGTGTGAGGGGAATTCAGAATGGATGGTGGAGGAGGGAGAGGATGAGGGTCAGTGGTGGCCCTGAGACCTACTGTAGTGATGGGGGCTGTGGTTAGTCCCACTGACCTCCCTCCTCTAAGTTTCCCCCTGGAAGAGAGGCCTGTGGGAATCCCAGAGGAGCTGCTCGCCAGGCCTGAGTGGAGAAGCGGATCCGTGCAGTGCAAAGCCGGGCAGCCACGAAGTGCCAGCTGGGGTAGCAGAGGTGAGTGACAGCCCCAGTGGTGCCCTTCTTGGACCACCATGTGCACGTGGGCCACACTTCACAGGAGATGCTCCTGCCCAAGACTCAGCTGGGGGGACACCAACGCAGGTCACTCCTGCAACACACAGGACGCCACGAAGGGGTGACTTGGGCTCCAGAACCTTCCATGGCCTGTGCAGCAGTCCCAGACTTCCTGCCCATCCTCCTTTCTCCCCCATGCCTTCCCAGCTCCCTCCCCTTTGTCTTTCACAGATGTTTCCCCATGACATCTGCACAGCTAATCCTATCTTGGCATCTGCCTGATGAAGGACATGAACCAGCACCTCGTGTCTCTTTGTTTTCGAATGGCAGCAATTTTTATTAAGTCCAGGGATTTTCTTTATTCAGTGTTTTTGAAGGAAGTCTCTGTTTAAGCGGTTCACTGCTTTCAGGCATGTTAGAGCTGAGATGGACCCTGTCCGAGAGGTACGCTCCTGTCAGAATTCCTTCACAGCCAGATGAAGGGAGCAAGATTTACCCTGAGTTTACATATGTGGTTGAAGAGCCAGCATCCAGTGAAGAGGGCCATGGCAGCAGGACCTGCAGACAGTTCTGGAAGGGAATGGAAACTCTGCTAGTCCAGGAGCAGTTGTGAGGTCTCCCAAGCTGCTCACATGACCAAATGCCACCACTCCTCAGCAGAGACGAGAGAGTCTGGGCAGCGCCTGTGTTCCCAAACTGCCCCAGGTACGCCCTCCCTCTGGCCTGTGCCCTGGGCCTGGGTCACTCGCAGGAGGATTGCCTCAGACAGCCTCAGCTGGTCCTTTCTGGTTTATCATTTACACAAAGGCTGGGAGGCAGCCCAGCCTCTCCCTTGGCTTCTGGCCTGGACAAATCTTTAAGGGGGTGGGGAATTGCTAGCCCAGATATTTTCGTAGGGCTCCTGGTTGGGAGAGTTAGACATTGCTTTTCAAAATTCTACTTTGCTTAAAATTCTCTCACCAACTTTACTGTAAGCTGTAAAGTACTGTAAAATTGCATTGTACTCATCTTTGTATATGTTCTCATTGAATGTACGGCAGGTGCCCAATAAGAGCATGTTTAGCCAACAATAAGATAATTTGCTAGTGTTCTGCTAATTATCCCATCCAGCAGAGGCCCAGAAGGGTGAACAATTGCCAAACGTGACACATCGAAAGGGGCGGCTAGGAGCAAGGATTGCACAAAAGACTTTAACACATGGGAGTTTTTATAATCAGCTTAATATTTTGTTTCCTTGGGGTAGGAATACAATAAAGTAAGTATTAAATTGTTTTGCCAAGAAGACAAAGTAGCAGATATTCTTACCCTGTAAACACTGCAGAGGGAAGGACATCTCCAAGCCAACCTGTGTTGGCACTGTGGCCTGCAAGGCAGGCATCACCTGTCCGTGCCTCTGTCTGCTGCACTACGGGACACCAGGAGCTCTTGCGGACACAGACTTGGTTGTATCTACCCTTGCATTCCCACCACACAGGGCCCAGCTCACAGTAGGTGTTGAATAACCATTTGGTGAACTAATGAGTAAAAGGGGAAATTTGGCTGATATGCTACTATGTGTTAGAAAAGTTTCTATATTGTCAGAGTACATATTTGAGATTCAAAACTGGGTAGAAATGTGAAATTCCTTATTTAGAACAAAAATGGAACAAGTCAGCAAAAACAGAACTGGTGAAAAAGCTAGTTCCTGGAGCCTGGGAGGCCTTCCAGACGAGATACTCGGCAGCTTCTCTCAGTGGGGACCAGCCGAATGGTGTGGAGGGCAGACTGGAGCCAGGAACGGGCTTCCTCTTTCTAGCTTTACCACTAATTCTCTGTGTGGCCTCCTCTTTGTTCCTTAGCTGCTTCATTTTACAATGAAACAACTGGAATAAAGGAACAATATTTTCCTAGTAAGCAAATTCTGTGGTTTCTAGAGACAAGGAATCCTCAGCTTTGGGGAATAAATAGCCTGTTCCACGGTCAGAAGCTCTGGTTGTTTGGAGAAGGCAAGTGAGTGTTGCAAACACCTTTCGTTCTTATATTTAAATCATGAGCAGGGCAGGAAGGTATGGGAGCAGAGATTTCTTCCCCTGCAAATGTCTGGGGAGAAGCCTGTTCCTGGGTGGTGGACAGAGTAGCCACAGCCCTTTCTCCTTGGTGCCTGGAAGAGGGCGTCTGCCCAGCCAGCTCTGTGGTGGGGTGAGGCACAGAGAGAATTGGTGGAGGAGGAGTTAAGTAAGAGTTCATTTGGATTCTGGAGTCCAAGTCCTGCTGAGTTTCCAGTTGTAGGTGTCTGCTGGAAAAACGTAGCTGGGAGCCAGGTGACACATCTGTGTGTGTTTGTTTTCAATGTTACCAGAGAAACAAGAGGGAAAAATAAAAAAATGAAGTTTCCACAAAAATCCAAACTGACTTCAAAAACGTCTGTGTGCATGGAGCAAGGAGAAACACTCAGCCTGGGCTCCAATAACGGTGCCCTCTGTCCTGCCTCGGCGGCCCCCACCCCACCCACACCCAAGTGCGTGTACCCTCATCCACAAGAAGTGGAAGAGCAAGTTGGTTTTTCCACGCGGGAACGGGCTGCCCCCATCTCAGGGCTGGGAGTGGTGCCACCACACAAAGTGACTCTCAGCCAGGGTCAAGAGAAACACACTGCTCTGACTGTTAGCATCAGATTACTGAGCGGATTTACTAAAACCACCCGACCACAGGGAGACACTGGTCTGCATTATGAAGTGGTTATAAATAGGAGGGGAGGGATTGCTATTAGCAATTAAACATCAAGAATCAGGGGACCGGAAAGGAGGAGGCTGTGAACTTCAAGCAAAGGCAGAGAGCCAAATGTGACAGGGCGGTGGGGCTGTAACTCATCCCACAGGACCTGACATCAGCCCTTGTGCAACTTCAGGTCTTTCCAGAGTAGACGAGGTGCCAGGCACTGCCAATCCCTCTTCACGGCATGAATGGGATGGGACCAGTCTCCTTCGAACCAGGCCCGGGAGGAAAGGACAGTGCACACGCAGGGTGCCCGGAGAGCATGCCAGTGGGCGGATCTTAGCCCTGCTGCTAGCTGGTCACTCTGGGCAGCCACTGGGCTCTTGCTTGTCCCTGAAGTGGCTTGTCGCCCACTCTGGGCCTCAGCAGGTACATCTCCATTGCTCCTGCACAGCTATCAGCACCATCGCGATGCCTTCCAGGGGAGCGCTCCTCAGAGAGCGGGCGCAGGCCTGGCCTCGAGGCCCTTACCATGGAGGCAGTCAGCCTAGGCCACCCCCTTCCTTCTCTCCTTCCTTCCTTCAGATAAAATTCATCATTGTAACCATGTTAGCGTCCAATTCATTGGCATCTCGTACAATCAGAATGTTGCGCAGCCGTCACCTCGATCTTGTTCCAGAACATTCTCGTCCCCCCAGGGGAAAGCGCGCGCCCGTGAGCAGCAGCTCCCTTTGCCATACTCCCTGCCCAGCCGCCGGCGATCACCGATCCGCTTTCCATCTCTACGGACGGGCCGACGCCGGGCAGTTCCTGTAAACGGAACCCCACATGCCGTGACTTTCTGCGTCTGGACGCTCACCGAGCGTAGTCTGAAGCGTCTCCGCCGGTGCAGCAGCACCAGGACGTCCCTCCTTTCCGCGCCTGAATGACACCGCCGCTCGGACACACCACGCTTCCTCGTCCGCCCGCGGGCCGCCGCGCGTCCTCGCCTGGGCTGCTGGGAGCGCGCTGCGGCGACGCCGTCCTTCAGAGCGACGAGAAATCAGCCTCACCGTCCCCGCCAACGCTGGGAGGGAAGCGGAGCAGGGAGTCCGGACGCCTCCCCGACACGCGCCCAGGCAGGGCGGGCAGGGCCCTCGCACCCGCCGCAGCGTCCCCACCAGCTGGAATCCCAGGCTCCAAGGCCTACATGCTTCCCGGGACTTCCGGTCCCAGTCCACGTGACTTCCAGGGGGCAGGACTTCCTGCCCCAAGACTGGGCAGTCCGGGCTAGTGGAGCCCGCCCTGGGGCCCACGTGACTTCCGGGGCGGGACTTCCTCTGCCGCTGCGGTGACCAGCACAGGCCTGGGCTTCCGGAATGCGGTGAGGAGACTGTGGCTCCTCTTCCGGTGCGAGGCACGGCCTCGTCGTGGGCGTGTTTGGGGTCGGAGGCCACCGGCGGCCGTAAGCTGGGTGGTGGGCGAGTCCCAGGCCGGACCCCAGCCCGCCTCTCGGTGGTCCTGGCGCCCCCGGGCCGGCTGCTGGTGCGTCTCCAGGGCCTGGGCTCGGCCTTGAGGAGCTGACGGCCGAAGCTCCGGGGTGCTGCCGGGCACGTGGTCGCTCCTCCCACAGCTGACTCACGACAGAAGCCACAGCCCAGCCGCTAGGGGCTCCTGCGCTTGTAGCGTTGGCGCCCTAGGCCCCCTGTTCTCCATCTACGTTTCCTCCTTCTCGCTTGAAGTGCGGGCCGGGAGCGCCGGGAAGGCGCGGAGGGAAGGCCGCCGGGCTCCCCCGCCGGAGCTGCCCCGTGGACTTCGCGATCCCGCGAGGGTGATGCCGCCCTGATGCCGGTTCCCTGCACTGAACCCGGCACGTGGGCTTAAAACAGAGCAGTGGTTCCCTGCTCCCTGGCCCCAGCACCCACTGTCGCGTGGAGATGTGGAGACCAGCGGCCAAGGTCACCACCTGGGTTCTGTATCATCACCTCCCCCAAGGAGCTCTGGGCTGGTGGGAAGCTGCTGGCCGGCAGGGTCATGGGCTCCTCCTCTCTCCAAGAGTATCAAGGCCAAACACAGGCTGGTGGGAAGGCTCTGGCGAGGACGCCATGTGCTCCCCCTCCGCTACCTAAACCCCAAATAAAAACCCTCCCTTTTAGCTTTTCGGGGAGTTTGGGGTTTCAGCGTTAGCTGCCTCTTCTCCTTGCTCAGTGCTGTGCAATAATAAAGTCCTGCTTTCTCCCGCCACACCCAGTGTGAGAGATTTGCTTGCTGTGCAACAGTGAGCGAACTCATTTCAGCTCCCACATCAAGGGGCGGGGGTGGGGGTGGGGTGGGGGGCTGTCCTGACCAGAGGACCATGCCTGTTGACCAAGCAGGGTGGACTTGATTTGTCTGTGGGCTGTGGAGCTGAGTCGTCTGAGTTCACCCCTACCCCCCAGCTTCAAACCCAGTTCTCTGACCGTGAACCTTTCTGCCAGAACCAGAGTCTGTGCCAATTACAAGGAGGTGATGCCACAGCTGGGAGTTAAGGAAATTCTTCCTGGGTTGGAAAAAATGTGAGAGTGTCTTACAACAGCCGAAACAGGAATCATGTAGAGGGCCTACAGCGCTATGGGAAGGGAGAACGGGGGCTGGTGATGAGAGGTCCCCGCTGAGGCAGCATCTGTATTGATGGAGAGTTGTGTGGGTCAAGGGAGAGGGCAGGTCAAGCACAGCTCTGAGACTGAGCCTGGGGACTCTGGGATTATGGTGGAACCAGGACAGGACTCAGAAAGTCAGGAAGGAGGGAAAGCACTGGCATAAATGGAGAACATGAGGAGTGAGCTCTGCACCCCACAGCGGCCTGACTCTGAGAGCTGGTGACGTGGCCGATGCTGGAACTTTTCCCATCAAAGGAGATGCTCTCCATTCCCCAGGGTGGTGCATGAGGTCCCACCTCCGTGATTTCCCTTATGTTCTTCTCAGTGTTTGAAATATCTTTCCCACCATCTTTATCTATCCAAATATCAACCACCTTTCAAGACCTGAACATGACTCCTGCCTGAAAACTTTTCCTGATACCATCCGTTTCTGTGGCCTCTGCAGCGCTGTGAGAGAAAGCACAGGGTTTGGCAAATGTGCATTCACAAAAGCTCAATAGACACACATTTTACAGTGAATTGAGTTGCATCGATTTCCTTAGTGTTCCCACTGGGACAGGCCATCCCGTCCTTCTTGGATCAGAAGTGGAGACTTTCCACTGGAAATTCCCAGAGGAGCCAGGCAGCTGGTGGTGGGGGTGTGTGGGTTGTACCCCATCCAGAATGACTCACTGTGGCCACCCTGTGACCCATTTTCCGCTGTAAGCTTTGGCTGGGTGGATTCTAGTGATGCCTCACTTTTACCGTGGTCACCTCCTCACTGAAAAACCAACGCTAAATGAAGCAAGTTGGAACTTTACAATGACACTTTGAGGGTGGAAAAAACGAATTGGATGGGAAAAGGCAGGTCCCTCAGGACTGTGGCTTTACCTGGATTGCTTTTCTCCTCCAAAATACTTTCTGCCATATCTTCATAGAACCGCAAGCCCTATGACAAACAGGAAAAGGAGTCAGGGGTGGGGGGGATGACTTGCCCAACAGTAGGAGGACAGTGGGCCGTGAGTCCAGGGCTAGACCAACGTGCTCTTACTCCAAAGCAGTGCGGCTCCTGCCTCAGGGAAGTGAGGTGTTTCCTCTCCCGCAGGATCCAAAAATGAGTTCTTAAATGTGCTTTTTTTTTTTTTTTGAGGAAGATTAGTCCTGAGCTAACATCTGCCACAAATCTTCCTCTTTTCTTTTTTGCCGAGGAAGACTGGCTCTGAGCTAACATCCGTGCCTGTCTTCCTCTGCTTTATATGTAGGACACCGCCATAGCATGGCTTGATAAGTGGTGTGTAGGTGCACACCTGGGATTTGAACCAGCGAGCCCTGGGCTGCTGAAGCAGAGCATGCAAACAACTGGTGCGCCACTGGGCTTGTCCCAAATGTGACCAACTTTTAACGAATTCTTTTACCCATGTGACCTCTAACCTTCAGAGAGTTGCAGGATGAGCTGACTCGGCTCTCTGTGAGCCTGTTTGTGCCCTGGTGCATTTCACAGTGTGCTCTGTGGGCTTAAGTGGGGCCTGGGGAACTTGATTTTCAATTGAGCACCATCCAGCCCTCTCTTTAATTAGAAACACAGAGCAGGCTGTTAATTGTTCAAAATTTAGAGGGTGGTACATGCAACTCTGCCAAGTAAATACTGTGAATAACAACAACATTCCAATTTTTTTGAGATGGCCTAATGTGAGAAAAAGAACAAAAATGAGAGATAAAGGAACACACAAACCTGTCCACAGACACACTGAAGGATGGGGGCGCTCAGGCAGGCACTGACGTTCTAGCGTCCTTGAAGTTTCATGTTGGTGTGAAGGCTCTTTCCAGCAAAGATGCAAATAATCCCTGTTTGGTAGGAAGGATAGCTCTAAACATTATTATCTAACTGCTCTGTAGGACATATGCTTTCGTCTCTAACTCAGCACACTTGTTTCAGAAAGTTTTTCCTGATGGACCCACCATCCCTGCTCCTGAAGGCCCATCTGAACCAGCCCTGCCATCTCCCTGGTTCCTCGTGAAGGAGCTGAAGAGAATCTCTGCCACGTCTTCATCCTATGTTTGTGTGAGAGGTGTGTTTTTAATTTTTTGAAGTTGTACTTTGACACTGAAGACGTGCAAGTCCCCGTAGGGCCTTTCCAGCTGTAGATGAAAGTCATGATGCCACGTCACTTGCCGCATGAGTCATGGGAACTCCAGACCAGTCTGTGGCAGACATGAGCCCTATGTGCTTTCACTTGGATGTGTTCTAGGCGCACAGACACCTATCCAGGCCATGACGACGGGTCAGACCTCACCCTCTGGGTAAGCAAGGAAAGCCCAGCCCAGCCCAGGAAAGCCTTATTCTTTCTAGAAAGGAAAGTGGTTCTAGGCACGTCTGAGTTTCCTGAGGTGAGGTGAGGAATAAAGCTTGAGAGCATACAATTTAATGCCGTCTTTCCTTCCTTCCTCCTCCCTGCCTTCCGCTAAGCATCCAGCATGGTGAAGAGTCCTGGCTCTCCTTGGCTTGTAGTCTAGGTGACAGAACTAGGAGATAAAGACTGAACGTTTTTTCTTTAATCTTTAATATGTTAATAAAGGGGGAAATTACTGTTTTCCAAATTGGCTGCACTTTAGCTGATAGCTTAAAAAGGATGGGAGATTTCCTGTTAGGGGAAGACCCTCCCTGGTTGTTTGGGTTCTGGGAGGAGAGCTCCTGCCCCTTCTGCGCCCTCCCCTGGTCTGGGTGGAAGTGGACTGTGGCAAGGGAGAGGTGGGTTTCATGGAAGGTCAAACAACAGGAGTGCTTAGCAGCCCCTGAGGGACCGGGGTTCTTGGAGAAAAGAGGTGGGAAGAAGATTTCTGGGCGTGCAGAAGATGCAGGGCTAGGGCCTCGAGCAGCATGCATGGCGGAGCCCAAGGGCCATTGACATGGGCCTGGGTGCTGGCTTCCGGGGTGTGCTGTACTTCCTGCTGGTCTCCAGAAGCCCAGGACCATCATGGTCACCCCAGCCTCAGTCAAGGGTGTGCTCCTGGGCTGGGTTCACACCTGGGCTGAGGCAGTGACCAGCCTGGGGGGCTCCCCACCCTTCACCACCTGCCCCTCCCCAGAGTGGGCAGGGTGGTTCCCGCCCCAATGAGAGCAGTAGACATTAAGTAAACAGAGCAAACTAGGCAATAAGGCTAACTGTACCAGGCCCCATGGTGGCATCGATCCCCACCAGGCACGTGTTCCATGTATAATGGGAGTCCATGATGTGTGCCAGGGAGGAGCAGAGACGCAGGCAGACCTCCTGGTGGGCGGTGGGCCCTTCCCCTGGCCACCCCGTCAGCAGTGCTGTGGTCTGTTTGGTCACAGTCACCGTGGAGCCCCTTCTGCTACCAGCTCCAGCCTCTTCCTCTGCCTGCTCTTGAGAGAAGCTCTGTGATGCTGTCTTTCATTTAAGTTTTCCCATCTGTGTGACCAAACTGGGAAGACCAAATTCTAACCATAAATGGAAACATTTTGAAGGGGCCACAGACAACTGCCAAATGACTTGGGAGATGACTAAGCAGCCAGAGGAGGGAAAGACACTCGTGGTCCAGAAGTCTGGCTCTCTCCTCGGAGGGCTGCTGGACAGGGCGCAGAAGGACAGTGTGAAATCCATGAACATGACACCATGGCAGGAATTTACTCACTAGATTTCTCAGAGGGAAAGGTTTCCCAGGGAGCCTTCTAGTCAAAGGCTAAACTGGAAGATTCTCAGTTGGTAAAAGGAAATCTTGAGTTTGACCTCCTTAAAGCCAGTTGGATGTTAATGAAAAAGGATTTTCTTTTTCAAAGTTGGGACTGAGTGATGTTGGCAAAGATCAAAGTGTAGCTGTTTCTACACAGACGTGCACATGGTGTGTTTATGCATTCCACAAAACAGTCAAGCGTCACCAGATTTGGTCAACTTGATGGAAAACAGGCAGGAGAAATAATTAGTGTTTTCTTAAAAAAGTTTTTAATCCATTGCAATGTGGACTTATTTCTTTTAGTTTAAAAATGGTATTTTCTTTCTCTTTTTTCTTTCCCATTTCTCCCAGTTTTCTGTCTAGAATTGTACAATGCTGCGGCACAGCACGATGAGGTCGCTGATGGCTGAGTGTGGAGAATCGCTAGGGAGAGGGGAAGCTGAGACCACAGCTAACTCCTGACGTGCCCGGAGCTCCCGGGCTCTCCAGCTGGTGCCTGTCAGACCAGTGAGAGGACAGGGGGCCTGAGGGTGGCTATCCACAGCCGCCAGGGGCCACCAGGGAGGTACCTAGAGCTGGTCTTCTTGGCAATGAGCTGCGGCATTGCCTGTGCCCCTGAGGACCACTGAAGCATCTCAGAGTATCATGCCCATCAGAGAATCAAGTGGAAGTTCAGGAAGGGACACAGCACCCCTGGTTCTCACCCTGCCTTGGTGACGGAGACCCCAACCCAGCGAGGCAGGTGGTGCTGAGCTACACAGGTCATGAGTGGCAGGTCTGGGACCTGAACTCAGGCCTGAGGTTAGTTCACCCACCTCTGGGGCACTCAGCTACATCCTCTTTGCCAGCTGGGTTCTGGCCATGGATGGAGGTGGAAGTGATGGTGCCACTTCCAGGCCCAGCCCATGAACGACCTCCGTGAGATCTTCTGCACCTTCTCTTTCCTTTCACCTGCCTGGGTGCAGAGGGCGCCAGTGATGGACCCCACGGCACTAGGGGGGCAGAACCATCGAGTGGAAGGATCCTGGCTCCCTGAACGACCAGGTGGATCGAAGCCCGTCCGCTGCCACTTTGCTCTGGGCCGTGGCAGGAGCAGCAGCAAACCTGCCGGTGTGGAGCTGCTGAGCTACAACACTGAGCTTTCCCCAGCCACCTCGAGAGGTCCCTCCACTATCCCACACTGCCGTCCATGTCCTGAACTTGGCCGAGTCCTGAGCACAGGCCTAGTGAGGATCGGTGCCATGCAGGACGCACAAGAGGATGTCAAATTTGAAGCTTCAACTGTGGGATCAAGATGCACTAGATGAGAAGCTCTCAAGTGAAGGTCCAGACCACCAAGCAGAAGTCTTGCTCGGTGACTGAGACCCAGTTAGAAGTGCTGTCTGTGATGGGGCCGGAGCGGAGAGTGGAGGGTTTGTGAAGCGGTGTCTCTGGAGGGGGCTGCTGCTGGTGCCCTCACTTCCAGTCTGCTTGGTGGGGGGCCGGCCAGACCCTCAGCCTGAGGCCTTTCTCTTTTGTTGGTGACTGACAGGGAGCTGGGCCTGCCAGGCTCTGCAGGAAGGCGAGGAGGCCTGTGCAGGGCGGGGAGAAGGCAAAGGCTGTGCTGGGGGACAGATCATATTCCATTCAGAGGAGGGACAGTGGGAAGGGATGTGTTGGGGAGAGATGTGGGCCTCGTGGGAGAGGAATCTGGTGGATCCCTTTGAAGTCCTGCTAAAGGGGGCCCCTGGGACAGGGAAGGACTCCAGCAGAGAGGACCCTGGGACAGGCTGACCTCCGGGGCTGGAGGAATCTGGTTGGCCGAGGGGAAAGTGTGTCATCTCATGGAAGGATGCAGATCAGAAGGGCCCATGCGCCTGGGGCTGGGCACTGAGACCAGAACTGACCCCATAAACTCCACACGCAGCTCTCCTGTGGGATGCCACGCTAATACATGGATCCAACTGGATTTCTATATACTAGCAATGAAAATTAAAAAACCTTGTCATTCACAATGGCACCAAAGAATACATATTACTTAGGGGCAAGTCTAAGAAAATCGGTGCAGGACCAATACACTGAAAACTGAGAATCATTGCTGAGAATGAAAGGAGACTTAAAAACTAGAGAAATGCCACTCCACGGACAGGGGACTTGACGCTATTCAGCTCTTCTTCCCAAACCGACCTTCAGACGTAACGTGATGTCAGTAGATCCCGTGAGGCCTTTGTGTAGACGTTGAAAGCCGATTCTAAAATTTATATAGAAATTCAGGGGCCGGCCCTGCGGCGAAGTGATTAAGTTCGTGTGCTCCGCTTTGGTGGCCCAGGGTTTCGCGGTTCGGATCCTGGCACCACGCTGAGGTGGCGTCCCACATGCCACAGCTAGAAAGACCCACAACTAAGATATATAACTATGTACTGGGGGGCTTTGGGGAGAAGAAAGAAAAAAAGAGGAAGATTGGCAACAGATGTTAGCTCAGGGTCAATCTTTAAAAAAAAAGAAGAGAAATTCAAAGGGTTTCAAATAAACAAAATGTTCTTTAAAAAAAGAACAAAGTTGGAGGTTTAAAACCATTTGACTTTAAGACTTACTATAAGCTACAATAATAAGACTGAGGTATTGGTGTAAGTACATATAGATGCATATGTGATATGCTAATATATTTAACATATGTAATATATGTTATATATAACAGTTAATATAAGTAGTTAATTTAATGCAAAATAAAACCTCAGTGGGACACCAGTACACACTCACAAGAAGGTCTGTCGTAAAATGACTAACTGTGAGCCAGCCCTGATGCTCTAGTGGTTAAAGTTCGGTGCACTGTGCTTTGGCGGCCCAGGTTCATTTCCCAGTTGTAGAACCACACCGCCCGTCTGTCAGCAGCCATGTTGCAGCAGCAGCTCACATAGAAAAACTAGAAGGACTTCCAACTAGGATACACAACCATGCACTGGGGCTTTGGGGAGAAAAAAAAAAGACTGACCATACTGTGAGGTCGTGGAGCACCTGGGACGCTCGCACGCTGACGGCGGGAGTTTGAAGTGGCACACCCACCTGGAGAACCGACAGTTTTCCATAAAGTGAAATTTACACTTACCTGACGACCCAGTCATTCCACTCTCGAGTATCTCCTCAATATAAATAAAATCACACGTCCTCACAAAGATTTGTACAAGGATGTTCGCAGCAGCTTTATTTGTAACAGTCAAAAAGTGGAAACAGCCCCAAGTCCATCAACAAGAGAGAGGGTAGCGTGGTCTACCCTCACCACAGATAATGCTCAGTTGTGAGATGACCAACGACTGACACAAGAAACAGCGTGAGGATCGCAAAACATTTTGCTGAGGGAAAGCAGTCAGACACCGAGGAGCGTGTGCTGTGTGCTTCCACACCTGTGAGGTCCTAGAACAGGCGATGCCATCTTCAGGGACCAGGAGGAGATGGGCAGAGGGCTGGGCGGGCGGAGACATGCACTACAAAGGGCACAGGCCTGGGGCGGCGGGGGGGGACTTGGTCTGTCCCTGAGCGTGGCGGTTACACGGCGTGTGCACTTGTACAAAGTCGTCAGACTGTCTGCGTAGTATGTGTACTCTGTCTTTTATGTGACTTGTACCTCATAAGACTGATTGTAAAGGTCATGAAAAGGCACCCTGTTTGTACAGTACCATATGGTCCCTTTGTTCTTTGCCCCAGAGATGGCTGGATACCCGCCCGTGAGAAGCGCTGATCTTGCAGCATCCGGGGGATTTGAGGGAGGCAAGCAGTCAGGACGGCCTCACATCTCCCGCCAGACGCACAGACCTCATTTTTCTGTAGGATGGTGGGGCTGAAGGGAAGGAGAGGCTGTGGAGTGAGGAATGGGATGACGCGGGATGTGGGAATCTGGTACCGGGTGGAAAAACGCCTGAACTTCTCACACCTTGGGAGAGAAGGGCAGGCATTTCCTTTTGAAAAAAGATGCTGAGCAAGACCTGGATGCCCCTCACTCCGGTAGCCCCCGGTCCTGCAACTCCCACCTGCAGGCAGCCTGGACACAGGGGCCCCCTGCTGTGGGGCCGCCCCAGAGGACAGCCAACAAAGGCCCTGGACCTCAGCCGCTGGGGGCCAGGTTCTCCCACCTCTGGTCTCATTACCCTATTCTGCTCTCACGGATTTGGGAACTGCACAGAGCTTGTGTGTGTACATATCTGCCAATATTTAGGATATTAGAAATGAAAACAGGAATTCAAAAATATTTACTTATTGGTCCATTTCAAATCTACAAGGATAGACTCATTACACGCTAACATAAATAACGTGATTTTAATGAAAAGGCTATATTTTCAAAAAACAAAACCAGCTGTGAGAGGAGGGGCGCTGTGGTACGTTCTTACGAATCTTGAACGTCTGGAGAGAGCTGGGTTCTCACACCTGCTTCTGCATCCAGACTGCGTGATAGGTTGTTTGGGGCTGACTCTGGGGAGGAAATGTGGCCTCACGCAGATGTGGAGTTGTGGGGAAGCATACCGAGAGGGTCTTTTCAGATAACTGGGGATATCCTTTGATATGACACCAACACCTAACAAAAGGTCATTTCTTAAAGGTTTGTTGCAGTGTGGGACCTGAAACCAAATCAACGGACTTTTTGTGCTCTGTCCATCTGTGAGAGAATGAGGATGAAGAAGACAAACAACACTGTGGTGTTATTATCAATCTAGGTTTGGCCTTACAGACCCTGAAAGGACCTCAGGAACCCTGCGGTCCCCAGACCACACTTTGAGAACCGCTGTGCTGTCATCAGGTGGGTGGGAATGCTCTCTGAGCAGACAGGACCTGTTGAAGGCTCGGGTGGGGCTGGAGAATACGTACTTTTACAAAACTCCCTGGGTGACTCTTGCGACCAGCTGGCTTAGGACTCACACTGGGGGAGCAGGCGGTCAAAGGTGGGGAGGGAAGAAAGCAGATAGTCACAGGGAGACCCTGGAGGCTTCTGCCTCCCCACAGCCAAGACAGGAGAGACGGCAAGTAAGGAGAAGGTGTGTCGTCACATCCCTGCCTGTCTGCCCTGCAGCCTCAGTCACTGTCACAGCGTGTCTCTGCTGAGCCAGAATTGGACTTAGCATGTTTCCTGAAGTAAGACCCTGGCAGTGACCAGACCACCCAGTGTTTATTCTCTCGCATAGCATTTCAGTTGCTCCGGAGCACCATCAGGGAGCTTGCAGATCCTGTCTTCCTGCTGTGTCACCCTCAATAAGTGACTTCCATCCTCACAGTCACCTCATGGACCATGATGACTGCTGGAGCTGCTGCCCCCACTTCTGTGTCCCAGGAGGGCAGCAAGAAACATCAGGAAGGGGGCAGAGGGAGCTCTTACCAGAAGAGTTGGCTTCCTCCGGGCGACCTCCCTGGATGTCCCCACATTTCCACTGATAGCTCATGGGCATGCCTAGCTGCAAGAGGGGCTGGTACGTGTTGTCTTTCAGGTGGCACATTGCTGCCCTGAGCACCAAGGAGGAAGAGGAGGGTGGGCGTGGGGTAAGCAGCGAGCAGACTCAGCCACAGCCTCACCCCATCCTTCCTCTGCCCGGTCAGATGACGAGGCCCTTAGACCCCTGCTCCCAGCCCCACCAGGGAGCCCCGGGGCCCCCTTTCACCTGCCCCCAACTCCTGATTCTGTACCCCCTTTGTGGGACACAGATAACCACTTGCCCTCCTCTTACCCTAGGGCCTGTCCGGAGCCCCAGAGCTCCCTGTGAGACCTCCCTCGGTGTCGGCTGTCTGGAGGGGTCGTGGGCCCGAAACCCTGGCCTCCTGGACATTTTGAAGGTGAGCCAGCACCCACCTCCCATGTCCCCAGGCTCCCAGCGCCCCATACATCCCCCACAGTGGAAGGCCGACCCCTGAGCTCCATTTTGCGGGTGAAGAATGAAAGAGAGAGGATGGGGAGAGGGTGAGGCACCGAAAGTCACGCCATGACTCCCGGGGCTGCGGAGCACCACAGGGCGGGGCCTGGTGGGCCCAGGGGGTCTGGGTGTGGGTCTCTGCGACTTACGGATGCTGGGCTACATCGGGCTGTCCCCAAGGACCCTTGTGTAGCCGGGAGGATGGTAGCCTGCTGCATGTCCTGGTCCCTCGTCACCGAGCTCACCAGCATGGCCTCTGAAGGGTCTGCAGGCCATGCACCCCAGCTGGCTCCCAGGTGGGTCCTTGAGTCCCCCCAGGTGCAGCACGCCTGGGGGAGAGGAATGCAGGGAGGGGGTGCTCAGGGCACAGGGGACACAGCTGTCCTTGCCCAGGGAGGGGCCGCAGGCCTCGCAGTTCAGGATGCACAGGCTCGGTGAGCCTCTAGAATGCTGGGCTCTGGCGGAGCTGCCAGGGGACTGCTCCTCAACTCTGCAGCCTGCTCACAGCGCCAGGTCCTCCTGGCCATCCGGAGCACACAGGAACTAGCCAGCCTGGGGAGCTGGCAGGCATGAGGGGCCCAGGGCCTCCCCCACTTCAGCCAGAGGGCTTATCTGTGTGTTGAACCTCTGCTGACCACCCACAGCACGTCGTCTCAGGGGGCATCAGTGTGAAATCGGGTGAGGATGATGGCGGCCCCACAGCCGTCTGCCCCGCTTTGACCCTCCCGCCTCCTCGGGCACAGCCGGGTACTCCCTCCTTCAGACCCTCGCTGGAACCAGGGCGAGCTCTGGCGCAGCGGCCTCCCCTGCTATCACCTGCTCTGTCCCTTCCTCAGCTCCACGCCTTGAAGCAAGTGGCTTCTGTGTGGGGCCGGAGTGGAGTGGCGTTTCCACTCTGCCTTCTGTCTCCTGAACACCCCAACCCTGGTCCACCTTGTTTCTGAAGCCTCCTCATCTGAAGGCTGATGAGAGAGGGGCACTCTGCAGACTCCTGAACCACCCCGTCAGCCGTGTTCTGCATGAGCAGGCCGGTCCCACCTCTCAGTCCCTATGCCAGCGTGGGGAGCCCGACTGGGGGCTGGACCCCTCTGCCTGGACCTCCCCGTGACGTTCACAGTCCCCTGTAAGGATACCCGGAGTGGCCCAGGGTAAGGCCACTGCTCCGGGCCTCACCTGACCTGGCCATGCTTCGGGGAGCGAGGGGCAGAGAAAGACATCCTGCCAACTGTGTTTGGAGAGCCTGCCGGGGATGATGACCTTGGCACGCGTCCCCACCACTCCCCAGGACCCTCCCCTGTGAGCCCCTCCTGGTACGCTTGGGGGTTGACAGCAAGGGCCCTTGTCCAAAGGCACTTCTGTCCACTCTGTGAGCATGCGTCTTGCCCTGAGAGCATTGCCTCTTCGTCCTGAGCAGGGGGCCAGGCCTTGAGCCCACTTTTCCAGGTCAACCACCCAGTGGATGTTGTGCATTAACCCTGAGGGAGATAAGGTTCCTGCTCGGTCACCAGCTCCGAGAGCTGGGGTCAGGGGTGCGCGTGTTGTCTGGGCAGGTTCCAGGAGTGCTGGGAGCTTGTCCTGCCCCGAGGAAGGGGGGTCCTCTCGTTGGCCTGTCCCCGGCAGCCTGGCTGTGGGACTTTAAATGCTGATTTGGACTCTCTGCCATCACCTGTTTTTAAAAAAATAACACGATCGTCCATGTTGACCATTAGAAACTACTGCTTGCCAAACAAAACTGAACACTTCCTCCTCAGAGACGGGCAGTCTCCAAGCACACATCTTGAATTAAGTGTTTTTCTGGCTGAAAAAGAATCTACATACTTGAAAATAGTAGAATGCCTGTGAGTAACAGATCTATAGGAAGAGTGAGAAGCAATAAATCCCCTCCCCAGTGGGAGGAAGCAGGAGATGATTGTGTGAAGAACAGATTTGATGAAATGTTTTTGGAGGAGACGGTTAAAATTTCTAATAAACTGAGAAACTGTCCATTGGAGTTCCATGTTTCAGCTTGCTCCCCAAATCCCCTGATAAATAGCTGCAAAAATAGGTCAAAGGGAAGAGGGTGAAGTTGGCTCCTCTGCTTATCGCTTTGTCTTTACGATTCCTCCTCTGACTTTCCTGCAGCATTGGCCTAGATTCCTCTGGATTTCGGACTCACAGATGTCGGGTTATGCAAGACTCATTCCCAATTTTGGGCAAAGGAATTTACTCAAGGGGGTTTGGAAAGGAGCTTCCTTCGGCTGCCGGCCAGCTGGGCGTGGGTGGAGGCCCTGGGTGCCCTGGCTCCTGGTCTCTTGGGGTTGGGGACGAGGGAGGAAGGGCCCACGGCTGGTTTGGGAATGCCTCTCCCTGGGAATGTCTCTCTGGAGCCAGGAAGTCTTTCCAGAAGCCCCCAGCAGATTCCTCCCTCATTCCCTTGCCAGATGTGGGTCACACGCTCTCTCCAGAGCAGAGTCTGGCGAGGAGGACCTCATTGCCCCCCTGCCCCGCTCCCCCCGCCCCCACTCTGGGGCTGTCCCTGCAGCTGAGCTGTGTAGGGGAAGGTGGACCACGGGGTAACACAGTCAGTTACGAGGAGAAGGAGGAGTGGATGGGGGTGGACAGACAAGCGTCGGCCGTAGCAATGGCTCTCAGACGGTCCTTGCTCTGGAGACTCCAGGGCAAGTTGCAGAGTCATCAGCAAGTCCCACAGGGGCTGGAATAATCGAGATAGTGGCTCTCAGTGGGGGTTCTCTCCGCCCTGGGGGCATTTAGGAATGTAGGAGGGGCTTTTAAAGATTAACTCCACTGAGGTATAGTTTACATACAGTAAGATGCACACATTTTAAGTGTAAGGTTTGATGAATTTTGACTGATTTATATAAACATGGAACCATCACCCCAAAGGGATCCCTCATACCCTTTCGCAATAAATTGCCCCCACTCCTTACGATCACAGATTGGCATTTTGTAATTATAGATTAGTTTTATGTGTTGATTTCATACACGTGGAATAGGACAACATGCACCCTGCTGGCTTCTCCATAATGTTCTTGAGATGCATCCAGATTTAATCGTCAGTGTTCCATCCTGCGGGTGTGCCACAGTTTATCCATTATGAATGAAGCTGTTATAAACACTCACGCTCCAGCCTTTGTAAGGATGTGTTTTTGCATTTCTCGTGGGTAACTATGTAGAACGGAATGGCTGGGTCATGGAGTAAGTGCATGCCCAACTTTCTAAGAAATTGCCGTTTCCCCAGTGGCTGTGCTGTACCCCCCAGGTGTGTGTGAGTGACCGAGTCCCTCCACGTCCCACCGAGCTTTTGCTCCTGTCAGCCTTTTTACCTGTGGCCATGCTTGTGGTGTGCAGTGGTATCCAATCACAGTCTAATTTGCATTTCCCTGATGACTAATGACGCTAAGTATTGTTTCATGAACTCACTTGCTGGTTGTGTATCTTCTTTTGTGAAGTGTCTGTTCTACTTGTTTGTCTTTTTAAAACTGTTTTGAAATAATTTTAGACTCACAGAGAATTTGCAAATATAGTACAGAGCTCCCATGCACCCTTCACGTGGTTTCCGCAGGATATTATCCTACAAACATTATCAAAATCAAAGCATATCAAAACCAGGGAATGGACATTGGTGCCAAACTGTTGATTACACTATGGACCTCTTGCTTGGGTTTCACAAACAACGTTTTTCTTTCTGTCTGTCTCTCCCCCAGCTCTTTTCTTTCTTTTTTCGTAGAGTTCCCAAAATTGTAGATTTGGTAACCATGACCACAGTCAGGATACAGAAATTTTTCATCACCCCAAAGAAACTCCCTCATGCTACCTCTTAATAGTCACACCCTTCCTCAAACCCTAACCCCTCGAAGCCACTAATCTGTTCTCTATCTATGCAATTTTGTTATTTCAAGAATATTATATAAATGGAACCATATAGTGTGCAATATTTTGAGGCTCACTTTTCTCCCTCAGCATAATGCATTTTGGACCCATGAATAATAATGTGTAATAGTTTGTTCCTTTTCATTGCTGAGTAGTATTCCATTGTATGGATGTACCACTGTTTATTTATCCATTCATCTGTTGAAGGACCTTGCATTTCTGGAATCATTCTGTTTTATTTGCTAACATTTTTTGATTTGTGCTTACATGATATATCTTTTCCATTCTGTTTACACTAACCTACCAATATTGTATTTGAAACGAGTTTCTTGTAGATAGTATATTGGTGGGTGATTTTTAAAAAGTTCATTCTGATAATCCCTGTCTTTTAATTTAGACAACTTACATTTAAGGTAATTATATTAGTCCCTCCTTAGCTGTGGGGGATATGTTCCAAGACCTCTAGTAAGATGCCTGAAACTGTGGATAGTACTGAACCCTATATATACTATGTTTTTTCTTATACATATATACCTATGATAAATTTTAATTTATAAATTAAGCACAGTAAGAGATTAACAACAATAACCAATAATAAAATAGCACAATTATAACAATATACTGTAATAAAAGTTATCATAGATCTTAGCAAGCTCAGCATACGATTTTTTTCTTTCCTTATTAAAGTGGAGAACTTTCACCTTTTCAGTTAAGAGAAACCCTTTCAGTTTCTCTTTGACATATCTAAATTTCCAGCATCAGTACTCTTGCACTTTGGACTCATTATTAAGTGAAATAAGGGTTACTTGAACACAAGCACTGTGATACTAGGATGGTGGATCTGATAACCAAGATGGCCACTAAGTGACTAAGAGGAGGGGAGCATCTACAGTGTGGACATGCTGGACAAAGGGAAGACTCATGTCCTGCGTGGAACAAAGTGGGATGGCACAAGATTTCACCATGTTACTCAGAATGGCACGCAATTTAAAAGTTATGAATTATTTATTTCTGGAATTTTCCATTTAATATTTTCAGACCACTGTTGACTGAAGGTAACTGAAACCATGGAAAACAGAACCACAGATAAGGGAGGGACTATTGTATTAATATGTTTGGATTCAGGCCTACCATTTTATTATTTGTTTTTTGGATTTTTTTCTCCCTTCTGTTTTTTATTCTTCTGTTTCCTCATTCCTGCCTTTGTTTTGCCTATGTGAACATTTTTTAGTATTCTATTTTAATTTATCTATTGCATTGTTGAGTATATATCTTTGTAATTTTGTTTAGTAGTTTCCTGCAAGTATGAAATTATAATATGCATACTTAACCATTCAGTCTAATTGGAATCAATATTTTACCATTTCAGGTGTTGTATAGAAATCCTACCACCATATAGGTTCCTGTACGCTCCATCCTTTATGTTACAGTGTTTTATGTTCAGCATCTACATATGCTGAAAACTCCTTGAGACAATATTGTGATATTTGCTTTTAATCATCAAACATGTTTTAAAGAACTGAAGTGGAGAAGAGTCTCCTGTATTTCTCAGATACTTACCATATTTGTTGCTCTTCCATCCTAGGTTTTCCCTCTGTCTGAAGAAGTTTTAGCCATTCATTTAGGGTATGTTTGCTGGCAGCAAATTATCTTAGCTTTCCTTCATCTAAGGATGTTTTTATTTTCCCTTTATTCCTGAAGGATATAGTTTCTGGGTATAGAATTCTGAGTTGATAATTCTTTTCTTTCAATGTTTGAAAACTGCGCCACTTCCTTCTGGCCTCCCTGGTTTCTGATGAGAAATCTGCAGTTATTCTGATTGTTGACTTTTTATCAATAATGTGTCGTTTTTCTCTGGCTGCACTGGAGATGCTTTTCTTCGTCTTTAGTTTTAGGAAGTTTGATTGTGAGGTGTCTGAATGTGGATTTACTTGGGGTTTTCCTGTTTGGAGTTCACTTAGCTTGTGAACCTGAGAAGAAGAGAAGGCTAACAGGGAGGGTAAGGCTCTGCCTGTGATACTGGCAGAAACTCTCCAGACTAGACCTGTCTACAGAGCCACATGTGAGGGAATTTAAGGCTCTGCAAAAAGTAGCTGTGGAAGCTCCACTGGCCTGACTTTTACGTGTGGTATTTCCCCAGGTATGACTTGGTCAGGTTGGCTAAGTAGATGGAGATAATAGGAGTTCTAGGGTCTGGAGGCATGCTGTAGCTCACGTTGGAGGCCCTCAGGTAGATGGGCACACTGTTCTCTGGTCACTGGGACCATACACTGTGGCCTAATGGGCCTGGGTTTGGAATGACCCTTCTTCTCATCACTGATCCAGGAGGAGGCAACTTTAAACAGATAAAGTCAATGGCTATCATGCTGGCCAAATTCCCGTGGGCAGTGGGCATTTCATACCCCAAGACTCCCTGCTGAAGGCTGGGCTGGGGTGGAGCTGCGTGTGAGAAGAGGACAGGTTTGGAACCAATGCTGAGGAGAATGGAGAAGAGAGATCAGGGAGGGCTTGAGGCTGGAGTGGCTGGAATGGTTCATCTTGGGTAGAGAAGACAGCTCCATGGTGTTGTGTTTGCAGGGGGGCCCAGGACCCCAGGCATGCTGGGAAGATACACAGCAGTGGCCACTAGTGAGCTTGTTCAGGTGGAGAAGAGGATAAACACATGTGGCACAGTCAATGGCCTTTAAAGATGTGGCCTGGAGCTACCACTCCTGCTATTGTCCCCTCATGGGCCCCTTCCCCCCTGAACCAGCCCATCTTCCGTGGCACCGGGGGGACTGAGGTTCTGCCAGTAAGTCTGCTTGGACATGAGTGACTGTGTCCTGGCTGGTGAGGGCAGGCTGGAACTAGAGGGGAAGGACTGAGCAGGAGGAGGAGTGGGACACTCTGTGGCCCTGGTACCAGAGGCAAAGTGGGGGTCATTCAGAGAGGACACCTCCCAGATGAAGACTTTAAAGGCAGAACTGCTCTGGGAGACAGCAGGATATGGGGTGGGACCCTTGAGCTGGTGCAGATGCCCAAGAGGAGGCCCTGGGCATGGCACAGAGGGTCAGGGAGCTGGTGGCCCAGGGGGCAGCCAGGCAGCCACCTAGGAGGTGGACTCCTCTCAGATGCTGGCTTTGGAGTCGGGTGCAGAGAGGCACCAGGTTTGGGGCCCAGTGGCCCGTGGGTGTTCTGGGAGGTGGAGTTGGAGTGGAGGATGGAGGGATGTGGGTCCACACTGTGGAATAGGTACTGGGGCCGAAGGTGGACAGGGATGTGCTGCAGGGGGCGGGGCCGGTTCTCGTGGGATGGGGTGGCCTGGGGGCAGGGCTGTCGCACAGCATCAGTATTCCCACCACCGATGCGGATAGAAGCCCCTCAAGAGCATGGATATCCGTAAAACGGCGTCACATGATGAGAAGTGTGGAGCTTTGAATATTCATTACCTTTGTTTTCAATATAATTTAATTCAAGTTTATATAATTTGATTTATAATGATGGCTGTGTTTAACAATCAGCTCTCAAAATTCCTGAAGATGTATCAATCCCATGGGGGCTCCTGCGCACCGCTGGGTGTGGGTGAGGCCGGGGGAGGACCGTCATGGGGGTCAGGGCCCCTGTTGCAGGACAGAGATGCTGGAGGATCAGAGGGCTGATGCATCTGAGGGGACATGATGGGATTTGGGCCAAGGAGCCTCATGCCTGGCTTCCGGCTCTGAGGGACGGGGACTTGGGGCCTCCTTGGCTGCTTGCTGACTCACTGGGTCCGTGGTGGGACCTGGGTCACTCACTTCCTCCTGACTCACAGGTTGGCAGATGCTGCCACCAGGTTGTTTCCCATCTGAGGGACACAGTTCAGTGCTGCCTGTCCCAGTGCCTCTAGGAGGCCCCCCTCCCTCCTTATCGTCAGGCCAGCTCCCACCCAGAGCAGGAGAGTCTGTGGGGTAAAGTCTCCGCGGACATCACGGCTGCTTGGGACGGCTTTTGTGGTTCTCTTTGAGGCCCAAGCAAGGTGGAGCCAGGGTGTTCCAGAGCCGGGAGCCGAGAGCTTCAGAGGTCCAGTGCCCTCACAGGCCACACGCTGACCACAGCCTCATCCTCATTCATTCATTCTTTTCCAACAACTCTGTTCCGAGTGCACACTGGGTGCCCTTTCCTCTTGGAGCATGAACGGGCACACTTTGGGGGGAGACTCGGGTCCTAGCTGAATCCTCCCGGCCACAGGGAGCCTGTCCTCTTGGTGGTTCGAGGTGGCATCGCTGGGCAGCCGGACAAGCAGAGAGCAGCTGTGGCCACGGAAACTCAGGGTGGGTTGAAACTACGTCAGCCTCTCCCAGAGAAAGCCTGTGGGTGTCTCCTCTGTGAATTCTAGTCGCACTTTTACTTGCTTTATGCAGTTAAAACAATCGTGCCAAAATCCACTCTCATTTTGTTTTGCATTTAGCAAAATAGTTTTGATCAGTATATCAAATCCTGGGCAAGTGCTTCTAGCAGTGATTCAGAGCCAGACTGTTGTGGGTGTGAGTCCTGGTTCCTCGCTACGGGCTGCGAGAGTTTGGGCAAGTTTTCAGCCTTCCTGACAGGGGGTGGGGACAGTGCTTGCCCCGAGGTTGTTGAAAGAGTGAATGTGGGAAAAAAGCAGTATTTTTGGAAGGAACTGAGTGTTGCACACTCACGAGGGGGTAATTTCTTAACTCGAGGACGTCTTTCAGCTTATGCTTTTTTAGGTGTTTCAGGTGTCCTTTGTTTGGGGAGTTCTGAGGGATGCCCATCACCCCTCTGGACTGCAGGCTTCATGGGGCAGGCCTGGCTCCTTGACCACAAGGCAGCCCCCATGCTTTCTCTCTACTGCGGGTTCACTCCTCGTGGAATGGCCAGAGTCCCGACTCCATTTCTCACCCTGAGCAACCCCCTTCCCCCTCTGGCTTCTCTCCCTCCTTCTCTGCTCTTCATCCCGTTTAGATGTTTTGGTTTATTTCTCCCCTCCTCTCATTACTTCTCTCCCCAGTCTCCCCTCTTCACTGGCCCTCAAGTCCGATCTCTCTGGCTGGCCTCCTTTTCCCCTGGGCAAACCACCAGAATCCCCAAAATACCCCCAGTTCCAAAGCCGGAATGCCCTGGACTCTTTCCTTCGTGGGCCGAGCGTGGGAGGATTGCCTGGAGCTGTCAGGAAGCATGAGGTCTGCCACCAGGGGCCACGTCCGGGCCAGGAGACTGTCCTCCCTAACCGCAACTTTCCACAGAAGTTGAATGCTCCAGGGGATGACGTCCAGAGTGGCTTGTGGTTTGGAAAACCGGGGAAGTGTGGCAGAGCGGTGGTGATTCCAGGGTCTGTTATCTGAGCTCAGTCCTTTAAAGGCCCTGGGCCCAACTAAGCCAGCCCAAAGACCAGAACCCAGGGACAGCCTGCAGACATGAGGACACTGCCCCGCATGCACCTGCACTGCTGACGGTTGTGAGCTTCACACTGAGGAGGGGCACCAAGCCCGGGGGCCTGGGTGGCTGTGATGGCTTCCGCCCCGAGTCCCCCAGCTCAGCCACCCAGCACCAGCAGTGACTGGCAGAGTGGCTTCCTGGGTGCCGCCCCTCACCAGCTGCCTGGGTCCTTGGGTGAAACTTCCAACAGGCTCCCCTTCCATCCCCTCTGGCTCATTCTGGGCCTTCTCCCTCACTCCCTCTGCTCAAATTCGTGTCCAGGACAGCTGGACACTAAAAGGTTAGTGCCTCCTGTCTGCTTGTCTGTGCTCCATGTGGGTTGGACCACTGTCCCTCCCTCCACACCTTCACCCTGGGACTGACCTGGCTCAGCCCCAGACTCGCCCTGTGTCTGGTTTTCCGATTATTGTCTTGACAATGATGAAATTATTCAGTTGATGACTAGGAGGTTAACTATACCAAGTTTATTTGTTACAGTGAACTCACGACACAATTCCTACCTATTCCTTGCCCAGACCTCACTGAAGGGCAAAACTGTTTTGCAAGCTGGCAGCACTAGGGGTGGCCAGTCCAGTCCCAGGACAGACTCGTGGGGCGCCCACCTTCTGTGTGGAGCTTCTCCTGGGGGCTCTCCCGGGCCCATCCTCATCCCAGGAAGTGGAATCGAAGTCCCTCCTAATGTGCAGGTGGAAGAAATCCTCAGGAACACTTTTGTGTGCAATTGCATTCAAAACTGCAAGGACACCCCTTCCGCTGGGCCAGCAGCTCACACAGAACCCCAGTGACACACAGATTTCCCCTTATTTCTTGAGGTGGATGGATACTCTATGCAGCTGACTCTGCTGTGAGAAGATCTGCCTGGTCTTTAAATGGGATTTCTTTTTTATTGGATTTTTAAAAAATTTATTTTAAAATTTTCATGCAGTAACAAAATTCATAAAGCAGTGTAACCCCCACCACAATCAGGGCGCAGAATGTCTTCCTCATCCCTCATGCTGTGCTGTGCGGTCAGCACTGCCCTCTCCAGCCCCTGGCCACTGCTCACCTGGTCCCCATCATGACAGCTTTGCCCCTTCCAGAGCCCCCTGCATGGAGCCCTGTGGCCCGCCACCTGGGTCCTGGCTTCCTTCACTCTTCACGAAGCCTTCGAGACACACTCGGGTTGTCGGTGTGTCCATAGCTGGTTCTTGCAGTGCTGTGTGGTTTTCCATCCTCTCTTGTGCCGAAGTCCGCGTGGCTGAAGGACACTGGGGCTTCCCCGGTGTGTGGTGAGCATGAAGATGTGGCTGTAAACATCCATGTGCTTTATTTGAACACAGGTTTTCATTTCTCCCAGATGAATCCCTGGGAGTGGGTGTGCTGGGTTGTATGGTGAGTGTGTGTCTAACTTCATAAAAACTGCCAAGCTGTTTTCCGGAGGAGTCATAGCAAAATCTGCACCCTCCAGCCCTGCATGAGAGCTGTAGTTGCTCTGCGTCCTCGTCAGCACTTGATATTGTCAGAGGCTTTCTTTTTCTTTTTAAAAAATTTTACTATTCTGACAGGTGTGTGGTAGTACCTTACATGATTTTAATTTGCATTTCCCTAATCATCAATGATGTTGGACATCTTCTCATGGGCTTACCTGCCATCATATATATTTCTTGGTGACATATTTTTTAAATGACTCATTTTAAAAAATTGGATTGCTTGTTTTCTTATTGTTGAGTTTTGAGAGTCATGTTCTGGATAGGTCCTATGTCAGAATGGAGATATACAATTATTTTCTCCCACTTTGTGACTTGTCTTTTTAATCTTTTAATAGCGTCTTTCAGAGAGCAAAGTTCTTAATTTTGAGGAAGTCCAGTTTATCAATTCTTTCTTTTATTGATCATGCTTTTGGTGTCGTTGCTAAGGCTCATTGCCTAACGTGAGGTTGCAAAGATTTCCTCCTGTTTTCTTCTAAAAGTTGTGCAGTTTTAAGTTCTATATTCAGGTGTATGACCCATTTTGAGTTTGTCTTTGTGTGAGGTGTGGTGAGACTCAGGTTGAGTGGATCCTTTTTTCTGTTTGCATAGGGTTGGCCACTTGCTTAGCACCATTTATTGGAGAGAGTATCCTTCCTCCACTGAACTGCATTTTCATCTTTATCAAATGCTCCAATTTTTCAAGTAGAGATGGAAGTCCGAGGACAAGCCTGGCAGGGTTTCTGGGAGTACCAAGTCCAGGCCCAGTTGTGTCCCCTCTCTGGGTTGGCAGAGGGCTATCCGACCCTCTGTGACCTCCAGGAATGAGTGGGAATGGGGATGGACCACTCCCTGATCCCTTCCATGATGGGCCATCTGTTTTGAGCACCCCCCAGCAGCGTTGGAACATTGAGGGGCAGCATCTCTGAGCTGCTGTCACGTACTCTTCAGCCTAGCTCCTCCATGCCAGGGTCCTCTGGCCTCTGCACCCAAGCAACGGGCCCTCCTGAGGCTTTCCCAAGTCTGCCTCTGCCAGCCCAGAGCCTGGCCTCATCCCCTGAACCATGTGAACCTGGCCACACCAGCAAAGTCCCCACCAGGCCTCCTTGGACAACCTGGCATGGGCGAGTCACTCCTCGTGTCACTGCTGGTCCCCACATTCACAAAGCACAAGCTGTGGTCAATGCCGAAAGCTGGGTCCTCACCACTGTGAAGGCCTCCCCACCCAACTGGGGCTCCCGAGCGCTCTCCCTCATCAGGGAGTTGGGGGAGATAGCAGCTCTGGCCAGAGCCCCCGGCCAGCCCCGGCTCTCAGCAGACCCCTCCTTTCCACACGGATCCCGTGAGTCGCTGTGCTGGGAGGTTTCCTATAGTGCTGGACGTTTGCATTGCCTCAAAAATTTGAGTATTTACATTCAAACTACTTCATTGGTAAAATTCCTAAAAAGAATCACTGGCTTCCAGAGGAGTGAACTTTTTTATGGATGTCTGTGCCTATTTTTAAAATTAAGATCTAATTTCCAACAGTAAAAAGCGCAAATCCTGAGTGCACAGCTCCACAAATGTTCCACATTGGCACTCCGGTGCTATGTGCCATCTCCCAGGTTAGGTATCCCCCAGGAAGCAGCCCCTCTTTTCAACAGCTCAACTCCCACCTCCAAATAAACACTGATTTCTATCCCTGTATGTTGATTTTGCTCATCCCAGAACTTCATCTAAAGTGCAAACTCTTGTGTATCTGGAGACCACCGCTCAGCGTATTTCCGATGTTCGTTCGGGGAGTGTGTGTTGGTAGTTCGTTCCTGTCTGTTGTTCGGTACTGTTCCATCGTGTGGCTGTACCACAGTTTATTGCTTCACCTGGTGATGGACGTTTAGGCTGTTTTTAGTTTAGGGCTGTTAGACGAATAATACTGCAATGAATGCTTGTGTGTGAGTCCTTGGGTGGACGTAAGCATTTGTTTCTGTTGCATAAATACCTAGGATTGTAGTGTCTCAGGAGAGAGGGATATTTAGCTTGAATAGATATTGGTGAAGCAGTTTTCTGAATTAGCTGGACTCCCTTAGCCCCCACCAACAAAGTCCGGACATTTGGTTATTCCGCATCCTTCCAACACCTGGTCTAATTTTAATTGTTTTGGTGGGTGTTTAGTGATATCTCATCATAGTTCTAATGTGTATTTTCCTGGTAAATAATGATCTGAAGCACTTTTCAGATAGCTACGAGTCTTGTGGATAAATTCTTTGGTGGCTTAAAACAATACAAATGGGTTTCGCTGGGCCAAAATCAAGGTGTCAACAGGACTGTGTTCCTTTCAGGGCTCTAAGGGAGAGTTCATTTCACTGTCTTTTCCAGCTTCTTGAGGCTGCCCACGTCCCTTGGCTTGTAGGCCCCTTGCTCCATCTTCAAAGCCAACAATGGCAGGCTGAGTCCTTCTCACACCTCTTTGCTCTGATCTCTCCTGCCTCCCTCTTCCATTTTTAAGGACCCTTGTGTTGACATTGTGTTCCTGGGGATAATCAAGGATAATCTGTCTATCTTAAGTTCAAATGATCAGCAATCTTAATTCCACATCCAACCTTAATTCCTCCTTGCCATGTAACACAACTTTCACAGGCTTTGGGGATTTCACGTGGACATCTTTGGGGAGACTTTATTCTGCCTGCCACAGATATTTTCACTGAATATAGAATAATAGGTTGACAGCATTTACTTTTTTTCTTTCGTCACTTTAAAGATATCATTCCATTGTCTTCTGGTTTACATTGTTTCTGAGAAGAAATGTGTTTAAATTCTTATTATTGTTCCCCTGTAAATAATGTGTCTTTTTTCTTTGGGTGCTTTTAATGCTTTCCCTTTATGTCACTGACTTTTAGCAATTTGATTATGATGTATCTTGATGTGGTTTTCTTTGTGTTTATCCTACTTGGGGTTTGTTGAATTCTTTTTCATCTGTAAGTTTATAGTTTTTATCAAATTTTTGGGAAAATTCAGCCATTATTTATTCAAATTATTTTTCAGAAGTCTTCTCTTCTCTCCTATGGAGCTCCAATTACACATATGTTAGGCCATTTGATATTGTCTCACAGGTTACTGAGACCCACTTCATTCTTTTTTCTGTTTTTAAAAAATCTCTCTCTGCTTCAGTTTGCATAGTTTCTGTTACTACATCTTCCAGTTTTCTGATCTATTATTCAGTGTCTAATATGTTAAATACATCCATTTAGTGAATTTTTCATTTTGAATATTGTATTTTTAGCTCTAGAAATTCCATTGGACTCTTTTTAATATCTTCCATTCCTCTCATTGTGTTCATGTTTTCCTTTAAATCGTGCTCTGCTTACAGCTACCCCATTGTTCTTTGCCTAGGTTTGTGGAGATTCACAGTGTTCATGCACAACTTGATATTCAACAACAGCTTCAAGACCTTTTTTCAGTGTTCTGGAACTTTTTCTCTGCTTAGCTCCTTCTTCTCTGGAACTCTGCCTAGCAAATTCTTGTTGTGTTAGTCTTTCTGAACTGCGATATGTCTCCTCAGCTCAACAGGACCATCGTTTTCTGCTTGGCTTTTCTCTCTTTGCACTGGAGTTCAAAAAGACCCTCCAGGAAGACAGCTAGGGCAGTTGAAGAGCTCATCTTGTTTGTTTTCCTCTTTACGATCACAGTCCCACACTGACTCTTGTCCAATGTTTGAAGAGAGGTCTTTTATATATTTCATTCAGTTTTGCCATTATTTATGATGAAAGCACAAGTTCAGTTCCAGTTAACCCATTACAGCCATCAGCAGAAATTGTGCCTTCATTCCTTAAATAATATTTTCACTGTGTATGAAATTATAGGTTGTTGTTAATCATTTAGCACTTTAAAGATGCTATTTCAGCCACAATTAGAAGGACCCACAACTGAAAATTTACAACTATGTACCAGGGGGCTTTGGGGAGAAAAAGGAAAAATAAAATCTTATTTTAAAAAAAGGTGCTATTTCATTGTCTTCTGCCTTTTGTTTCTAATGAGAAAAATCTATCATTTTGGTTTTTGTTCCCTGAATTTAATGTATTTTTTGTTTGGTTCCTTATGAATTATTCTCTTCACCTCTGGTTTTTATCAGTTTGATTTTAATGTGCTTAGATGCAGTTTACTCTATATTCACCTTAACTGGTGTTCACTGAGCTTCCTGAATCTGTGCATTGATAAGTTTTATAAATTTTGGAAAATTATCAGTTATTACTCCGTATATATTTATTTGGCCACCTTCTGCCTCTTTCCTTTCTGGGACTCCACTCACATATATGTTAGACCCTTGATACGATCCCACGTGTCTGTTGTGCTCTTTCTGCCTTTTTCCCTCCCGCTCTTATTCCTCTTTCTGCTTTATTTCAGATAAATTTCTGTTTATCTATCTGGAAGTTCACTGATTCTTTCCTTCACTGTGTATAGTCATGTGTTTATCCTATCCACTAAGCTATTTATATCAGATATTATATTCTTCAGTTCTGGAAGTCTCATTTAGTTCTCTTTTTAAAGTTTGAATTTTTCTGCTGAAATTTTCTATCTCCTCATCCATTTTCTTTATCTTTTCCTCTAAAAAATTTATTTATAATAGTTATTTTAATGTCCTTGCCTGGCAATTCCAACATCTTTGCCATCTGAGAGTTGACAATCTTCTGTTGACTTATTTTTGGTTTTAATTATGGGTCACATTTTCTTGCTTCATCACACATCTCGTAGTTTTTGATTGCATGATCTTTATTTTGTATAAAAGAACCACAGATACTGAAGTAGATCAGAAAGCATCAGATAGCTAGGGTAAGAAGGTAAGCTCCTACATATAATGAGGAGTTGAGGTGGGGTTGAGTTTGGTTGCATCTTTACTTAGTCTCGGATCTCATGTGGTTTCAAATGTCTGGTGGTGAGCTCTGTCCCATGTAACTCTAGCAGGATATTGATCTCTGAGCTCTATGAGATTACAAAGGTATTCCTACCATTTCATCCCAGACCACAGCCTCCCAGACCACCACATCCTTAGCATAGCTCCTTCTTCTCTGGAATTCTGTATTGCAAATTCTTGCTGTTTCAGCCTTCCTGGCCTCTGATATGTCTCCTGAGATCAACAGGACCATCATTTTCTGTTTATTTTTTCTCTCTTTGCAGTGAAATTCAAAAAGGTCACACAGAGCAGAAAGAACTAGTTTTGTGTATGAGAGTCCTTCAGATCCTAATTCTCTGCCAATCCACTCAGCTGTTGAAAAGTTTTGGTTTTCTCTGTACCCTAAGAGAGTCCTTCTGCCTTGAGAGGGCTGATTTCCATTTGCCTGTGTTCAGATTTGAAAATGCACTCAGGGGAAAAAGTGGCCACACTTTCCTTAGTTAGGGCCCATCCCTCTCTGGAATTTCATTTATTTTGACTTCTTTGTCCCCATAGCTCTACTATATCTTTCCATTTTTGCTTCTTAGCATGTTCATTGTTTTCTATTGTTACCAGAGGAAAGATGATCTGTCATCACCTTCTACCTTCTAACTGGAAGCAGAACACTTGGCATACACTTTTAAAGTATCTTGATATAGATTTTCTAATTGCTTCCAGAAAGATTGAACTAATGTATAATCCCAACAGCAGTTTGCATGTGTGTGTGCTTGTACTCATCTTACTGAGTCCTTGCACGCACTGGGTATTAATCATTGTTCTTTATGTTTTTGGCTAACAATAAATTTTATTTTTTTCATATGTTTAAGAGGCATTTCTATTTTTCTTTTAGTGCTTTTAATTTATTTTTTGGGATCATTATACTTTTATTATTAGTTTGTAGGATCTCTATGTGTTTGAGAGTTACTTTTATCTTTAAAGATTATATGTGTTATACGTGAATGCATTTTTCTCAAAGAATGTTAAAACTCTGATAGTTCTTTTTCTTGTACCCTACTCTTATTTTGTTTTCTCTGAGATAACAATTTTTATGTACCTTTTCACTTCTGTTTTAATCCATTTATTTATATGTAAATAGGTCCAATATGAAATTGTTGATATTCAATCATTTTTGTCTTATGAAAACAGCAGTTTCAAATGATTCAATCTAATGGCTAGTTGCAACTTTTAAATCACAAATTCCCATTTATTGTGTATGCACAGTTATTATTTTGTATTGGTGACTTTTCTTTGTCTTATGTAAGTATACATATATGCCCTAAATATTTTTAATTTAATCACTTGGTTTTTGAAACATTTATGTTGTTTATACATTTCTGCTATTATCCACAATGACAATACAGTCCTCTTTGTGCACATATATAATTACTTCTCTAGGAGATACACTTGTTATGGGATTATATTCATACCATGCTCTTTTAATTTCTATAGCTTTATATGTTTTTATAACTGATAGTGTAAGTCCTTCTGTTTCAAAAATGTTCTGGCAATTGTTTTCTGTTTTCTCATTGAGATAAACTTGAGAATTAGCTTGTTGATTTGGGATTACATCAGACATACACTTAAATTTGATTAAGAACTGACATCTTTGGAATGTTAAGTCTGCTCAACCAAGAATGGCACGTTTATTTATTTATTTGTGTCTTTTATGTTCACCAATAAAGTTTTATAGACTTTACACTTGTATTTATTTGTTTATTTTATTGAGGTATAATTGACATATAACATCATATTAGTTTCAGATGTACAACATAATGATTTGATATTTATATGTATTGTGAAATGATGGCTTTACACTTTTAAAATTAGATCTTCTTAATTATTTTGTATATTTATTTGTTATTGCAAATGGGATCCTTTTTTCCATTACATTTTCTAATTTTGTATTTGTATTCATATTTTTCTGCATAGTTATCCAATTTTTCCATAACCATCTTTAAAAAGTGAGCATCTGTTTCTGTTTGTTTCTGATGCCAGTATTACGGACTAAGTTTCTGGGATGTCTATTTTATTGGGCTACATTTTTTCAAGAGGTGTCTGAAAGGAGCTGAATTTTAAAAAAATCCACGACAAGAAAATGTGGCTTTCAAAACCCCACTTTGTTAACAAGAATTTATTTCATGCCTACTCAGCAATGAGCTACTTTCAGAACCAAGCAAAGATGGGGTCATCCCAGAGCTTGGGTAACTTAGTTCTATGGTAGCAGGTGTTAATGATAGAGCCACAGTGGTTGTGGGGTCCAGAGCCCAGGATTTTCATCCCAGCTTGCCTGACCGGTCACCAAGCCACATGACAATGGAGCTGAGTGTCCATACTGGAGCCTTAGGGTGAGGCCAGACTCAGTGATACCGTTAAAAGTGTTTCATCAAGAGTAAAGTGAGATTCCTCTTCTCCTTGCTCCCCACTGCTCCTCCACTCACCTGGGTCTAACCTGAGAGTCTCTTCTTTTCTTGGATCTTGCTGTGAGGAATCAGTATTCAGAGGATACAAAAGGATGGGAAGAACGAGACTTGGGCCCATGTCCATCTCAGTGGAGTTTTAACTTGCGCTATTCCCATCTTCCTCTCCCCAGTTCTATGGTAGCCTTGAAAACCAATAACCCAGTAATAGTGTTGAAAACCAGCAGCTTAGCAGCCACTGGGAGATGCAGAATGGATTTGGGCCTCTCCCTAAACACTAGTCTTAGAGAATCACCATTATTCGATCTGTCTGGCAGTTCTCTGGGCAACCCCATTGGCAGGGATTGTCTTCATTCGTTGATTCAGACCTTGTATAGTGCAAACACCATTTTGCCCGAGGGCATTTGTTGAAAACAATCAGCAGCGATTGTTTAACATCTCAGATGTCTGAGGTGGCAATAACAGTTGGGACAAGCAAGAAATTGACCATGGCAGGCAGAATATTGGATCCCCCAGCTGTCTATGTCCTAATCTCCAGAACCTGTGAATATGTTAGGTTACATGGTGAAAGGGAATTAAGGTTGCAGATGGAATTAAGGTTGCTAATCAGCTGACATTAAGATGGGGAGATTATCTTTGATTATCAGGGTGAGCCCAATATAATTGCAAGGTTCTTAAAAGTAAAGGAGGGAGACAGAAAAGTCAGAGTCAGAGAGAGATTTAAAGATGCTATGCTGCTGGCTTTGAAAATGGAGGATGAGGGATATGGGCTAAGGAGCATGGGTGGCCTCTAGAAGCTTGAAAAGACAAGGAAACAAATTCTCCCCAAGAGCCTCCAGAAGGAGAACAGCTCTGCTGACACTTTGGTTTTAGTCCAGTGAGAACCATTTCAGACTTCTGACCTCTGGAACTGTAAGGTAATACATTTGTGTTGTTTAAACCACTAAATCTGTGGTAATTCATTACAGCAACAATGAGAAATTAATACAGGGGTGTTGGAGTAGCAAACTGTAAGTGTGAATTTGTCTATTTCTCCTTTCATTTTTTTTTCTTTACATATTTTGTGGCTCTGTTGTTTGATGCATTCCCATTTAGGATTGTAATGTCTTCTTGATAGGCTGACCCTTTCATCATTATGTAACGTCCCTCCCTGTTGTTGGTTATTTTCTTTGTTCTGAAGTCTACTTTATCTGATACTAATATAGACATTTTTTCCTTTAATTAACATTTGCATGGTTTATCTTTTCCATACTTTTTCTTTCAGTCTGCCTATATAATTATATTTGAGGTGAGCTTCTGTGGACAGTATATGGAAGAGGTAAAATGATCTCTATTAGCAAATGGCATGATCTTGTATATAGAAAATTCTAAAAAAACACAAAAAATGATTAGAATTAGTGAACAAGTTTAGCAAGGTGAGAGGATACAAGATTAATATACAAAAGTCAACTATATTTCTGTACGCTAGCAATGAAAAATTTGAAAAGAAGAAAACAATTTCATTTATAGTAGCATCAAAAAGAATAAAATACCTAGGAATAAATTTAACAAAAGAAGTGAATGGCTTATACACCAAAAATTTTAAAAAACATTGTTGAAAGAAATTTAAAAAGACACAAGTAAAAGGAAAGACATTCCATGTACATGGATTGGAAGACATAATATTGTTAAGATGGTAATACTACCCCAAACTCATCTACAGATTCATCATAATCTCTATTAAAATCTCATCTGGCTTTTTGAAAGAAATTGGCAGGCTGATCCTAAAATTCATACGGAAGTTTGAGGGATCCAGAATTGTCAAAACAATCTTGAAAAATAAGAATCAATTTGGGAGGCTCACACTTCCCAATTTCAAAGCTTACTACAAAGCTATAGTAATCAGATCAGTGTGGTACTGACATAAGGGTAGCCATATAAAACAATGGAATAGAATTGAAAGTTCAGAAATAAATCCTTTCATTTACAGTCAACTGATTTTCAGCAAGAGTGCCAAGACCATTCCCTGGGGGGGAGGGGAGTCTTTTCAATGAACAGTGCTGGCCTAACTAGATATCCACATGCAAGAGAATGAAGTTGTATGCCCACTTCACATCATTTACAAAAATTAACTCAGAATGGATCAAAGATCTAAAAGTAAGAGTTAAAACTACAAGCCCTTAAAAGAAAACATAGGCATCAATCTTCAAGACTTTGGATTTGGTAATGGTTTCTTAGATATAACACCAAAAGCACAAGGTACAAAAGAAAATATAGATAAATTAGACCTCATCAAAATTAAAAATATTTATACTTCAAAGGACACGTTAAGAAAATTAAAACATAACCCAAAGAACGGTAGAAAACATTTTCAAATCACATATCATATATGGATAAGGGACTAGTATCCAGAATGTATAAAGAATACTTAGAACTCAATAATAAAAAGATAACTTGACTAAAAAGTGGGCAAAAGACTTGAATAGACATTTCTCCAAGATGACATACAGAAGGCTAATAAGTACATCAAAAAAGATTCAACATTGTTAGTCATTATGGAAATGTAAATCAAAACCACAATGAGATACCACTTCATACCCTCTAAGATGGCTAGAATAAAAAGACAGATATTATTAAGCGTAGGTTAGGATGTAGAGCAATTACAACCTTCATACGTTTCTGATTAGACTGTAAAATGGTATAGCCACTTTGGAAAATAGTTTGCCAGTTCTTCAAAAAGTTCAACATAGAGTTACCATGTGACTCAGAAATTCCACTCCTAGGTATATACTCAAGAGAACTGAAAGCAATGTATACACAAAAACTTGTACACAAATGTTTATAGCAGCATTACTCACAATAAGTGAAAAATAGAAATAACCTAAATGTCCATCAGTTGATGAATGGATAAACAAAAGGTGGTACATCCACACAGTGGAATACTATTCACCCAAAAAAGGAATGAAGTACTGATTCATGCTACAACCATTATGCTAAGTGAATGAAGCCACTCATGAAAGGCCACATATTGTATGATTCCATGTATATGAAATGTCCAGAAGAGGCAAATCGACAGAGACAGAAAGTAGACTAACAGTTGCCAGGCACTGGGAGAGGGGGACTGGAGAGTGAGTGCTCATGGGTACTGGGGTTCTTTTTGGGGTGATGAAGATATTCTGGAATTAGGTAACAGTTATGGTGCACATCTCTGAGAACATCCTAAAAACCACTGAATTGCATAATTTAAAACGGTGAACTTTATGGTACACACATTGTATCTCAAAAAAAAATTACTACACTCCTGGTTAACAAAAAAAAAGGAAAGAAAGAAAAGAGAAAAAGAAGTTGCACATGTGCCCTAGGAAAATGTGGAGAGCCTACGAGAAAGTATAAAAAATAAATGATAAGTCACCACTAAGCCCAGCCACCAACCCATGGTACCCACTTCCCATATTTTTGTGTATATCCTTCCATAATATGCACGCATGCCTCCACACATCCACATACTGTTTTTAAAAGTGCGATCCTCTGCAGGTACCTGGTTTGTGACTTATTTTTTCCCATCTATCAATATAAAACAATATAACATAAACCCCTTTCATTTCAGTAAATATATATTGCTATTTAAAAAAATATAAAGTGAAATGAGACTAAACAAAGACAAGGATCACAGCAGGAAGAAGGCGGCCTCCCGGCGTTCTAGGCCTGACTGGCTTCAGTCTGCAGACGGTGGGAGAGTAATCCAGGGAAGCGGGCCCCTGAGGGAGGAGTCCACCGGGGCAGTGTCCCCGGCTGAAGGGGAAGGGAGGCCCAGCCCAGAGCAGGTATTGGGGGTTTCAGGGTCTATGGAGGCCCCGCTGCTGCCCTGGGACACGGCCTGTGTGCCGTGGTGAGGACACGGGGAGGAGCCCATCTTACATTCCCGAGTGCTCTGGTTTGAGGGCAAAGCACTTCATATCTTCATTTTCCAAGAACTAGGAGGATTAAAATGTTATCAAAACAGAAAAAAAATCCAAGCAATATTAGTCACAGGATGGGGCCCAACTGCGCCGTCTCCATCTTCACATCCCAGAAAAGGGCTTTGAAAGGGTCAGGATTCACCTGCAGGAGACTGACAATCCAAATATTTATGGCCTTCCAGCAGCAGCCACTGGCCCACAGCTCCCCTCCCACCCCATGCAGACACGTAGGGAGAGCCGGCCCCTCAAGGGATGCGGTCAGCCACTGGTGGACTTGACCAGCTGGTACACCTCCTCCTCTGATCACTGGGGAGGTGTGTGGGGGGGCGGTGTGTCTGACATAGGGGCTGGGAGAGGCCTTGGCATGTTACTCACCTGTCTGTGGCTGAGCACATGGTATGTGTGCATGCATGTGTGTGCGTGTGCATGTGCGTACGTGTGCCTGTGAGACCAGAGAGAGTGGGCAGAGAGAGCCACGAGGAGGAGAGATGGAGAGAAAGTGGACGAGGCGCCTGCAGGCAAGACCTCTCAGTGGTCCTAGTGAGAATGCAGCCGGGCCGTCATGTGTGGGGTCATCTGGGTCGGCAGGGAACTGGGGAGCCTCTGCTGGTCACACAATACAATAAATGTGTACAGTTGCTCACGCACTGGTCACCCTCAAACCCTTGGAGAGGCCAGAAGACCACGGCTGCGGGGGGCAGAAGAATGCCAGCTTCGGACTCAGAAGGTGTGGCTCCCCTGCCCGGCCCCTCCACCGACGTCCACAGCCCGCAGCCCAGTAACCCAATCTGTCACCCAGGGCCCCTCTGCCTGCCCCCAGTGGCGTCATGAGGAGGAGTGAGGGCGGGAGTCACCTGCTGTGTGACTGCATGTCTGTGCCTTGGTTTCACTCTGTAAGGAGGGGACAATGACAGCATCCTCCCCCAGGGCTGTTTCAAGGGCCAACTGAGTCAACACACACAGAGGCCTCAGAACCAATACCTGGTGGCTCTTGCCAATGTTGTTGTTACTATTACTCCCATAGCCACCAAGCCAGGTGTCAGGGACTGTCTTTACCTATTCCGTGTCATCAAATCCTAGAAATCCCCCTCCAGGCGGGCCTCGGACATCTGCTCTTCTCCATCCTGGTGTGGCCCCAGGGCAGGCCCAGCCTCTCCTCTGGGATGCCCCGACCTTGGACCCTGCGTGTGAGCTCCGGGCCCTCCCAGTCCCCTGTAGTAGGCCCAAGGGCACCTAATAGCTGTGTGGTTTTGGGAAAACCACAATCTCCCCTGGAAGGGTGTCCTCACCCCAGCAGGGGGAGGGCTGCCGAGGCAGTGCGCCAGCCTGTCAAAGGGGCAAGGACACCGCAAATGTGTGGCCTCTTAAATCAGGGAGCCCATGCAGGAGACATCTTCCTCCAGGAGTGAATGCAGGCGATCTAGGAAAGAGGCCCCTTTTCCTCTGCAAAAGGCCCAGGGTTCCCAGCACACCCTGGATACGAACCAGCCAGCTGGGGCCCAAGCTGCCTTCCAAGAACCCGTGTCAGGGTGATCCGTGCTCGAACCTCTGGGGCCGAGTGCGGCAGCTTCCAGGAAGCCAGGAGGTTCTCATTGCCCCACACGCCATCTGGACCAGCCCTGCCCACCCGAGGCCACAGCCAGAGCAGGATGCTCCAGCTGGAATCCAAGGGGGGGAGGCGTGGGAGCAGGCCAGACCTCGCTCCTCCTGTGAGCCCCCCAAGCCTCCCGCTGGGGTCTCTAATGGGGATGGAGGGCTTTGGGACCCTGGGTGGTGGCAGCCGCGAGGTGACAAAGCAGCTGGCCGGGCCCACTCCCCCCCCCCCGGCCCCTTGGAGCAGCCCAAGCAGAGCTGGCAGACTCTCCATTTCCTTTCTTCTGGTTCAGAAGAAATCCTTCTCCAGATGTGTTCTCTGCAGCGTGTTTGTTTATAGTCAACTGACATATTGCAGGGATGGGGTGACTCATAGCCCTGCGCTCCTGACACCAGCAGCTGCCAGGAGAGGCCCAGACTTCTGGGTGGGGTTGGGGATCAGGCCTGTCCTGGGGGCAGGGCAACATCCAGCCCCAGCTCAGGCTGGTCCCCCCAACCTCAGGCTGGCCACTGGGCAGGGTGTCCCCTTGTCCTTGAGGGTGAGCAGGAGTGGGGGGAATAACTGGGAGGGGTCAGGGACATGGACCTGGATCTCAGCCTGTGGGGTCCATCTTGTGAGGGACTTGTAGAGATGGGCGACTGGGTAACTTCCTCCTTCTCTCCACCCCGTGGGATGCCCTGCGTGGCCTCAGTGCCCAGACAGCGTCCCCTCTGCACCCCAGTGGGTAGCAGGAGACCGACCTGCAGCTCCAACAGTGCGTGGGTGAGCCCCTCGCCCACCCTGTCCTGGTGCTCGCTTGGTGCTGTGGCCACCGTCCTTCAAGGCACAGCAGCTGGGTGACATCAGAATGTGAGCAGAAGACCTGTCTGAATCATTCCAAGGCTCCAGAAAACGTGAGCTGCCCCGGGGCCCCGGCCTGGGTCCCAGTGAGCCTGCCTCTGTGGGTCCCCAGATGGCTGGGCACACGTGTACAGCAAGCAAGTGAGAACTGTAAGAAAGCTGCTCCTGATGTGGGGGATGTTTGTTTCCCAGCCTGTCTGACTGACGCAGACCCCACATACCCCAGACTGCAAGGGGCGACTGGGCCTTCATGTTAACGAACCGATTATGGAACAAGGAGCAAGAAAGGGACTCCGGCTTGGGGTTCCATGTACGTTCCATTCTGGTCTCTGTTTCATGGGGGTCAAAATGTTCAGTGTGACCACCGGCCTGGGCAGTTGCCTCTACCTGAGCCCCACGGCCGTCTTCTCACCTCGCCCCTCCCCACCTAGGCCCCACCTCCCACTCTGCGCTCCCCTCCCCCCCTCCCGCTGGGTGAACAGGGAAGCCTGGTGGGGCTATGCCTGGGCTGCAGCTCGAACTCCACGTGACTCAGTTTCTTCCTCCCTAAAACGGGGATTAAAATAGCAGCGGCCTCCTCGGGTCCACGTGTGGGTAACCTCAGCCGAAAAACCCTCAGCACCATGGAGCCTGGCACCTAGTAGAGCTCTCTGTCCACCTGGCGTCGGCTCACACGCCGTTTGATTGGGGTGACGCTCCCATGGAAAAGTGCACACCTGCCTGGGCGCGGCAGCCAGGGTTCCATCGGATGCGCACCAGGGCGCCGCCTCCCGCCTCCCGGGGGAGCACAGAGCAGCCCCGGCCCCTTCCCCGCTCCCATCCTGCCCCGCCCACCACGGGTACCCCAGCCTTTGGCTCGGTGGTGGTGTCTGGTTTTGAACTTTCTAAGTGGAATCCTGCACCTCTGGCTTCCTTCGTCGACACGGTCTCTCTGCGTCGTCGGCATCGCACACACTTGCCTGGTGGATGCGTCCCCGTCTGCTACCCCATCCGGTACGGGCACGCGGGCTCAGTGGAACGGCGCAGGAATCTGTGTTGGGCGCCAGCGGGGAGGGACTAGCTGGGCCCGAGCACGTAAGCGCGCTGCGGCTCTCGTGCTTCCCAGGGCCGGCGCCGGCCCAGCCTCCCAGCACCGGCTCCCTCTGCGACGCCCAGCCTCCCGTGCTCACTGTAGGGGCGTGACTCGCATTTAAAGGACGATCTGGTGGAGCGGGGTGTGGGGTGGGCGGCGGGGACGAGGGTCCGGACTGGGCGCTGGGTCTGAGGTGGGGACCAAGCCCAGGGCCAGCACTGCTCCTCTAGGCTATCCGCCCCCAGCACGCGTCCGGCTTCTCACTCCAGAGAGGAAGCCCATCCCTGCAGCAGGACCCCCAAACTCGAGCTCCTCCACCAGGCAGACAGCCCCCGGTAAGGACAATGGGCGCAGGCGGCTGCCCTTTCTGAACAAGAGGTGGTGTCCCGACGTGGGGACGTGAGCCCGCTCGCTGGGCCAGCGCGATTGTCGACCACGGCCACCTCGGTTTCCACCTGGAGAGAGTAGATCTGCCGAGCCAAGACTCGGAAGAGGAGCCGCACGATCCCACCCTGGGACTCGCCCCCAGGTGTAGAGACTTCCACTCTTATCTGCTGGGGTGATGCAGCTGCGGGGTTCCCAGACTCCGGGCTCCTCGCCCCACACACCATCCCCGTCAAGCTGGGACCTTGTGCTCGGGCTGAAGCTCGGAGGCTGAGGCTTCCACACCTCCGTGGGCAGAGGCTGGATCCCCGCTTTCTTGTCAAGGGGCTGGGGACTTCCCTTCTCCCTGGGCAGATACTCTGCTCTGGGAGGGGCTCCTGGGGCAGTTCAGAGGGCTGAGCAGAGCCCTCTGTGCTTTGGAGGTGAGGATTTCTGATGTCCCCAGCGAGGACCACACCTCCCAGACTCGTTTATGCTTCAGCCAAGGGGATGGGAGGTTGCAGGCCGGGAGGTCCTGGAGCCTTCTGAGCCCCGTGGACAGAGGAGCGCAGCAGAGGACGCTGAAGGCATAGCCTAGAGCCAGTCGCCATGGGCATCAGGGTCATGTCTGACATGTGGAAACAGTTCTGGGCATAGCTGGGTAGAAGGCATGGTTCCTGGGGCTCCACATTAAAGGGATTGGACCACAAATTTCCTTCTAGACTGAAGCAGATTTGGGACAAGGATTGGATCTCCGACCCTCTCCTCTTGCTTCCCTTTTCTCTGGAGAACCCTGGGACCTCCGACAGCTTTGGCCACTGAGGACCTCAGGCCACGGATCACTTCCCTCCTAGGCCATGTGTTCCAGCCTGCTTGCTTTCCCCTAAAACTGCCCTCATCTGTGTGCTCTCTGAAGAGGCAGGATTTCTCCTCCATTCAAATATGTTCCCTTTCTTGGGGTCACCCTCTTCCCTGCACTGGGCACAGTCAGATCTCATCTCTCTGATGTTCCCACTCTTGGGCCTAAAGCATCAGTGTTAAGGCAATCTGTGGGACTCATGAAGTGGAAACACGAGGGGAACAGCACTAGCCACCACGAAGGAGGTGCGCAGTCTTCAGAGCACTAGGGTTAGTACCAATGCCTGCTACTTTTCTCATGTGAACTAGGTGCCACTCCATGAGCGGGAGGTGGTGGGCAATGCCTAGAGACTGCTAGAGGACGGGACCCACAAATGTTTCAAGCTCCAGTGTGAAAGACAGGACATCTCGTGTCATTTTACACCCCATGTCTCCTAGCATTTGTGGAAATGATCTGAGATTTTATATGTACATTTTTTTTTTACTAGCAATCATAATAAATTTAAAGGTCAAATAAGTAATTTCTTGTAAAAATTTTACTTGAATAAATTTTATAACTAGGTAAACAGCAATTAATTAAACCCAGCTCACCACTGTAACTAACTTTTTACTTCTCACCAGTTTCCTTATGTTGTGTCTTCCCTATTTTTGAGTTTCTATTTTTTATTTATTTCTCTATCAGTTGAAACCAGCCTCTGCCTGTCCAACTGTCTGTGTTTGTATTTTTATGTATGGTATGAGGTAAGGATTTTTTTACCTAGGATATTTTGGATCTGTTCTCCATACATCTTAATTTTTCTCTCATAATTTTTTTCATTTCATATTCTCTTCTGTATCCTAGGAAATTTTTTTCAGCTTTTCTTTGAAATGACCTGGTTTTCTGTAAAATCCAAACTACTATTCATTCTTTGCATTTAAAAAATGGTGGAATATGTCAAACAAAAAGAATACAGACACAATGTTGTCACCACCCATGGAGCCACCACTTAGGTTTAACATATGTTGGCATTTTGTCGTATTTGCTTTCGTTAAGAAATAAAGCATTGTAAATATAATAAAGACTTCTTGTCCTGTTTCCCAATTCCAAAAGGTACTGGTCCCTTAAAGGAGAAGTAATGATCCTGTTCAACACTAGAAAACTGCTAAATCATGGTACCACAGGAAGAGATTAAAGAGAAATCCGCACAGCCATGATAATAGGTGCAAAAACAGCATTTAACAAAATTCAATACTCAATACATAAAATATTAGCACATAGGAATAGAAAGAAATGTTCTTAAGCTGAGGGAGGATATTCATCCAAATTCTTAGGTAACGTCAGACTTAGTAGTGGAAGTATGAAATTTCCATTGCAGTCGGAACAAGGGTGAAATTGCCCATCATGGCAGGGTGTATTTTCCAGAAGCCACGACAGGATCTCCATCTACCTGTTTGCAAATGATAAACCCCAAATTAAGGGCTGCGGTTACCTGGGAACGAGAGAGGGTGGGATTGCTCTGTCCTTCCTCATCCCTGGTAATTTAAAAAAAATTCTATTTTGTCCAATATTAAAATAGACAGCTTCTTTGTTTAGTTAGTGTTTACCTGATCTAAATTTTTCTTTCTTTTTATTTTTAACCTGTCAGTGTAGTTTATTTTAGTGTGTCTCATGTGGGCAGCACTAACTGAATATTATTTTATTTTATTTGTGTATAGTCTATTGATCATTATCCTTTAAAATATGGGTTTAATCCATTTACGATTACAGTAATTACTAACATATTTAAACATTTTTTTCTACCAGCTTATTTTGGGTTTTCTATTTACGAGGGTTTTTTCCTCTGCTTTTCTCTTTCTTTCCTGATTCCTGATGGATATGACTTTTAAAAAAATCTGTTTCCTCCTTTCTCTACTAGTTTGAAAAGTAAAATTTATATGTCTATTCTTTCAGAGGTGACCTTAAAATTTTATTATACATTATGCACTAGAAATTTTCTAAGAAAGTCTAAAATTACTGAGTATTTCTATCCTTCTCCAGAACATGAAACCTTCAGATGCTCAACTAGTTGAACTGTGCCCTACATTGTTATTATTGTCTATTTTAGTTTTACCTTTTTAAAAGACTGAACTTTTCAAAGAGTAATTTATTACAGATGCCACACTTTAACCATTTTTCTTATAACCCATTCCATTTCTTCAAATTCACTTTCCTTTTGGTTGAAGTACATCCTTTAATCTTTCTTTGAGTGAGGACCTTTATAGTAAGGTTTCTCAGTTTTTGTTCTGGTTTTCTACTGCTGTTAACAAACTATGACGAGATGCAGTGGTATGAACAATAACTATTGTATTATGCTCCCAGGTTCTGTAGGTCAGGAATCCAGAAAGAGTACAGCAGGAGTAACTTGTTTCTGCTCCATGATATCTGGGGTCTCTGCTGGGAAGACTCAGAATGCTGAGGGCTGGAATCATCTGAAAGCTTCGTCACTCACGTGTCTGGTGTCAGGGCTGGGGTGGCTCAAAGGACGGACTCAGCTGGAAATGTTGACTGGAGCACCTATACATGGCCTCTCCATGTGGTTTGGGCTTCCTCACAAGATGGCAGCTTCAAGATAGAGTTCTCGAATGGTGGTCCAGAGCTCCCAGAGTGAGCGTCCTGCTCCAGGGCAGAAGCTGCACAGACTTTTATAAAGAGTCCAGCCTTGGAGGTGATATAGTGTCATTCCAATCATACTGTATTGGTGGAAGGAGTCACAAGCTCACCCAGATTCAAAAGAAAGGGTCATAGACTCCCATCGCTGAAGGGAGAAGTGTCAAAGAATTTGCATCCATGTTTTAAAACTGCCGCAGCCTCTCTCTAGACAAAAGTTATTTATGTTCTTCTCCCAAGCAAAATATGCTCATTTCCCCCTGAGACTTCCCAAAATAGCTTCATCCCATTATGGTTTCAGGCATATGTTCAAGGTTGAGGCTCTTGTTCCCTGATGAAGTCCAGGTGTGAATAAGACTCAGGTTTGTTTCCTTGGGAAAACTTCCTCTTGTTCTGAAGACTTGTGAGGAAAAGACAAGTTGTCTTCCCCCTACACACTCCCCATACAATGGTGGACAGATCATCACAATGAATATTCCTGTTCACATAGGAATAAAATGGGAGGCAGTTGTTGATTCATAGCAAGCCTGAAGTCCAGCTGGGCGTCTACTACCGGTTCCCTGATTATGGGCCCACACACTTCTTGTGAGGGACACTTCTAATCTCTTAGCTCTGTTCTCTGAGCTCTTGTTGGCCCTCTGAGTCATCCTTCATCTTCCATAAGAAACAACTAAGGTTTGCAGCCGAGTTTTCTTGGCCTGCTTCCTTTCTGCAGAAGTTCGGGAACCCAAAGACCTCTTCTAATTTCGTACTTCTCTCTTCCCTTTAGACCAGTGATACATTCCTTTAAAAACATTGCGGGGTTCATTTTGTACAAACTGCATCAGACAAAAGCCACACCTGAAAATAGATCTTTCTCTACCATTTAGGTCCTCTGCAAGGCTACTGTGGGACGGTGACCTTAAAATTCTTAGGATCCCTATTGGTTAATATAGAAGTTCTGGAAGGCACACCTGTAAGATCTTTAGAAAGCTGTTTGTTTATTTGAAATGGTCTTTGAGACACTGCTTTAAATATTTCTGAGGCCTTAACTAGAGATTTTACAGTCGTGCTCTTGGTTTCAGCTTTACTGAGACCACATTTTCTGAACAGTGACCTAGATTTGACCTTTATTCTTAAGCTCTGCATTACTTTGAGAGTCATTTTTTGGCAGGGAAGACTGCCCCTTTCTAATGCCTCTAAATTTTACTTGAAAACTGAAAAGTTTGTTTTTCAATGCATCTCTTTCCTGTTGCATTTTATTAGATGTGGTTAGAAGATTCAGGGCAGAACCTTCAACAACCTCCTGCCCAGAAGTCTCCAGAGCTAGACCCTCCAGTTTGTCAGGAACATTGCCTCTTCTCCACGGTACTCCAGGTGAGTGTGGCCCAACTTTCCACACTGTGTAACAAGAGTTCCCTTTCTTCAAGTGTCTAAGGACATTCTTATCACTTTCCTTTGATCCCTAACCAATACCTTCTCAAGGCCCATCAGGTTTCTGTCTGCTGTCTACTCCTCAAGTTAGCAAACACTGAGTTTTGTTACAACAACACCCAACTTCCAGCTACCAAAATCTTAACAATGTGTTTTGCAGTTACACCCTTGGCCTGATCTTCATCCTGAGACCATGTTTCCCTGCATGCTTGGGTGTATCTTTTCCCCAAGTCTGTTTCTTGCTTTGAGAGCTCTTTGTTGCCTCGAAAGGTTGTCCTTAGCCCTCTACATCTTCTCTAAACTCTACTCAAAAACTAAGTAGTTCATTCTTTTTAGTTTGTGTCTCTGCACTCAACTGTTTTTATTATACCCTCAGTCTTGAAGAAAACCTTAGCAGGGTATAAAATTCTAGCTTGTTGGTTAGAGCTGATTCTCTATTATTTTCTTGGTTCTATTAATTTTGATGAGAAGTCTACTGTTGGTCTGATTGCCCCTTTGTAGGTGTCCTGTCTTTGTCCTTGAGGTTCTGCAGTGACACTGACATATTGGGTGGTGGGGACTATTCTCTTTGCTTGAGATTTGGACTCTGCTTTATATTGAGGCGAGGGAAAGGAGTGAGTTTCTTGAGACCACAGAGAAGGTTGGCACCAGAGCCAGAATCAGAATCCAGGCCTGTGGACTCCCAAGGCAGTGCTCTTCCATGGTCCTGCCTCCTCCCCTAGGAGTGTGGTTTGCTTTCTGCTGTGTTGGCTGCCTTAGGTAGTATGGAAAGGTGAGTAACCAGGGGACCTTACTTACATGGTGAGGTTCTTTCTTCCCTAGTTGTATGTACATTCATTGAGGGCAGGAATTCTACCTTCCTTTTTTCTCATCCTTGTTGACAACACAGTGTCATGGAACATGGTATGTTCATTTGAAAGAGAACAGAACTTTGGAGCTGGGCAGACCTGGGTTGCAATCCAAACTGGTACTGACAGTTGTGTGGTCTTGGACAGACTGTTAGCATCTCTGAGTCTTACTTTACTCATTTGTAAGTGCAAGATACCACCATCTTCCTTAAAGGGCATATGGAGATTTGGGGGCACACAGTAGATGCATCGCAGTTGCTTGGTACAATCCTGCTGAACAGGTGGTTGAGGCTGGTGATGTGGGACTGTAAACAACTAACAGAGCCACCCAGATGCCACCTTGTCAGGAGGAGAGGAAGGGACTAGAGATAGGAAGAGAGAGAATTGCTTTTCCCTTGTTGCCAGGAGCACTTGCAGACCTGAGGGCACCTCTGGCTGGGAGACATGTCAGGCTTTTCTCTGCTCCTCTAGGTGAATGATGTTGCTGTTTTGGCTACCACCTTCTTTATTTTTTTAAGAGTAGAGGAGATTTATGGAAGGAAGAAAGCCAGACCCCCAGTCCCTGGCTTACTCTGTGAGTTCATTCCAGAGCCTCCCAGTAATGTTCCCCAGAAATCTCTGAGCATGTGCTGAAGAAGGGGGCCAAGTTTTTGTATTCAGTGTGCTTTTGTTGGAGGTTGGCTGGTTTCCTCCAGCACTGGGATGAATGGCAGTCTCCAAATGAATTTTGATCCCTGCTATGAATAATTCTTGTTTGCTTCATTATTGCTTAAAAGCAGGGTGATACCCAGTGGATTAAAAAGCATTTTGAATTTATTTCTTTCAGGACAAAGCATGTGCACTGAAGGGCTCTGAAAAGACAAATTAATTCACTTAAAACACAATGACTTAACACTTTCGACATATGTGTTTCAGGTGCCCTGTCATTCTCCGTAATGCTGATGCTGTGACCTACCTGAGGATAATGCCAATAGAGCTGCAGAAAGCATGTGGCTCAGAGCAAAGGGAGAGACCAAATTTCTTATGAAAATCCTGGCAGGCCAGGCCATCCTCCATCCAGCAGATTTCCCTGAAATGAAAGCTGTTTATAAGAGATGCCAAATCCTGGATCACTCTTTGAAAATATTCCCTGAGCTCTGTGATAACCTCACTGGGGTCACATCTGGCCTGGAGGCCACATGCCAAACACTCCATAGTTAGGGCTGAATTTGCAAGTTTACAACCGGAGGGAAAAATACAACAGACTGTGTCAAAAATACCTTAACTAGAGGGAACCTAAGGACACACAATTTGTTGATCAAAAATCTTGTTTATTTTCATGGTATCATGATTGGTCCTTGCATGGCCAACTCCTCATGTCCTCACCATGTTGTCAGCCTTTTAAGTTTTTCCTTATAGTCAGTATGAAGTGGCATCTGATTGTGGTTTTCAATGGCATATCTCTGATGACTAATGCTGCTGATCACCTGTTCATGCGATTATTGGATATCTTTGTATTTTTCTATCTCATTTTTTCAGAGATGACTCTTTGGGGTTTTTGCCCACTTTTAATTGGGTTGTCTTTTTATTATTGAGCAGTAGAGGTTCTTTATATATTATGAATACAAGCCATTTTTTAGATATATGAGTTGTAAGCATTGTATCCCATTCTGCAGCCTATATTTTTAATTATGGGTTTTGATAAGGAAAAGTTTTTAATCCTGATCAAGTTAAATTTATCAGGTTTTTTTTCTTTCACAGCTAGTGCTCTCTGTGTGTCTTATCAGTCCAAAGGTTGCAAAGATATTCTCCACATTTTCTTTCAGACACTTTACAATTTTAGCTTTTATGATTAGGTTTTTGATACATCTTGAGTTAATTTTTAAGTATAGTGTGAGATAGACATCAAGATTTATCTTTTTTCCTCATGGTTAACCAGCTGCTCAACAATTTGTTGAAAAGACTCTTCCCCTGTTGAGTGGCTTCGGGGTCCTAGTTGAAAATAAATTGACTATATAAGGGCTGGCCTATTTCTGGACTATATTCTGTTTAATTGATCTATTTATCTGCCTTTATAGCAATACCACACTCTCATAATTGCTGGAGCTTTACTGAGTCTTGAAATCAAGTAAGTAGTGTAAGTTCTCTTTGTTGTTCTTTTCCAAAAATTTTTGGTCCTTTGGCATTTTCATGTAAACTGTAGAATCAACTGTTACTTTCTGTTTATGAAAAGTCTGCTGGGATTTTTATTGAGAGTTATTGAATCTCTTTTGCAATTTGGGGAAAATTGGCAGCCAAACAGTACAGACTTGTCTAATCTTTAAGCATGATATATATTTTCATTTATTTAGGTTTTCTTGAATTTTTCTCAGCAATGTTTTGTAGTTTTCTGTGAATAGGTCTTCTATGTCTTCCATTAAATGTAATGCTAAGTATTGTTTAATTTTGATGGTATTACTGGTATTTTTTTCCATTAAATGGCTTAATTTTCTAATTGTTTGTTGCTAGTGTATAAAAATTCATTTGATTATTGTATGTTGACTTTACATCCTGTGACTTTGTTTAATTCACTTATTAATTCTTACAATTTTTTGTTGTTGATCCTTAGGATTTTCTACACAGACAATCATGCTCCATCAACAAAGACAGGTTTACATCCTCCTTTCTGATGTCCATCATTTTCATTTCTTTTTCTTGTCTTATTGCACTTAGCACATCAACACAGTGTTGAATAGAAGTAGTAAGAGCAACATCCTTGCCTTATTCTCAATCTTAGGTTGAAAACATTCAGCATTTTACTATAAAGTATGAACTTATTATAAGTTTACAACTTAAAGAAATTCTTTTCTACTCCCTATGTCCTGATAGTTTTTAAGATGAATCAGTTTTGAATTTTGTTGCAAGGTTTTTAATGCATTTAGATGATCTTATGAATTTTTTCCTTCAATCTGTTAATGCGGTGAATTACATTTTGATTTTTGAATTGCATTCTTGAAATAAATTTCAATCACAATGGATTATCCTTTCTTTGTGTATTGTTGTTTGATTTGCTAACCTTTTGTTAATTTTTTTCACTTATGCTCATGAAAAGTTTTGGTCTGTAGTTTTTCTTTAGTTTTGTAAGGGTTTGGTATCAGGATTATTCTGGCCTCAAAAAATGATTTGGGAAACATTCCATGTGCTTTTTTTTTTTTTTTTTCTGAAAGGGTTTGTGAATAATAGGTGTTATTTATTTCTTAACTGTTTCATATAATTTACCAGTGAAGACATCTGAACTTATACTTTTCGTTGTTGGAATTTGTTTTTTGCTTTTTGTTTTTACTGGGAAAGATTTGTCCTGAGCCAACATCTGTTGCCAATCTTCCTCTCTTTTTGTTTTCCTCCCCAAAGCCCCAGTACATATTTGTGTATTCCAGTTGTAAGTTCTTCTAGTTGTTCTATGTGAGCCACCACCACAGCATGGCTACTGACAGACAAGTCATGTGGTTCTGCACCCAGGAACCCAACCCAGGCTGCTGAAGCAGAGCATGCTGAACTTTAACCACTAAGACATCAGGGCTGGCTCTGGAATTTTTTTTTTTAAAGATTTTATTTTTGCTTTTTCTCCCCCAAATCCCCCAGTACATAGTTGTGTATTTTTAGTTGTGGGTCCTTCTAGTTGTGGCATGTGGGATGCCACCTCAGCATGGCCCAATGAGCAGTGCCACGTCTGCACCCAGGATTCCAACCAGTGAAACCTTGGGCTGCTGAAGTGGAGCACATGAACCTAACCACTCAGCCACGGGGCCGGCCCCTCTGGAATGTGTTTAAATATGAATTCCATTTCTTTTTATTCTTGGGTCATTTTTGGTAAGATTTGTCTTTCAAGGTTTTAATCCATTTCATCTAAGCTGTTGAATTCATTGACATAACGTTGTTAATAATATCCCACTATTTTTTAGTAAGAGCTTTATTGAGATATAATTCATATACCATCAAATCCACCTTCTAAAAGTATATAATTCAGTATTTTTTAGTGTATTCACAAAATTGTGCAACCATCACCATTATCTATTATCATAGCATTTTTATCACCCCAAAAAGAAACCTCCATCCCACATCCTCCCAGCCCCTGGAAAGCACTAATCTACTTTCCATCTCTGTGGCTAGGTGTGGGTTTTTTTTTGTATTTATCCTGTTTCAGAGTCATTCATTTCTTGGGTATATGGATTGATAATTTTCATCAGATTAAAATATTTTGGTCATTAACAATTTTTTTCCACTTTTTGCTCTCCTTTTGTTCTTGGACCCAGAATGCTCATTATCTCAGACTACTTGATACTGAGCCTGCATTTTACAGATGTTCTGGCCAGGCTATTAAAATCTTTTGTCTCCTTCTTCTCCAGTTTGGACAATTTCCATTGATCTTTTTTCAGGTTCACTGATCCTTTCTTCTGAATTATCCAATCTAAGCCTATCCATTGATTGTTTTTTCTTTCACATAGTTTATTTTTCAGCTCTCTTTTTTTTTAGTGCTTCTATTCATTTCCTTAAATATACCATTGTTCACTCATATTTGAAATAATTGTTTTAGTTTATTCTTATTCAAATAACTGAACCATCTATGGTCTCTTCTAAAGAATGTATTTTCTCTTAAGCATGGGTCACACTTTTCTGCTTATTTGTATGTTTTATAATGATGGTTCTTATCGTGTTCTGCACATTGTGAAGTATTTTTGTTTTGTTCTGTTTGCTCCTTAGGGATTGCAGACCCTTTCCTCTGAATGCAGTGAAGGCGGGGAGCTCACCACTCTGCTCTCTCCTGGTGTCTGGCTGAGCCAGAGGAGTTGCAGCTTCCCTCAGGCCGAGTTGACCTGTGAATAGCCTGACCCCAGTCCTGAGCTATGGTCTTTTGGACCTCATCAGTGTTTGGGGTTGGGCAGGGGTTTCAGCTCAGGCAGGTGCTTGGAATCCATCAACCAGAAGAAAGCATAGGGCTTTGCAATTTCTCTCTCTTCCATGGCAGAACTTGGATTTTAGGGGGGAGAATCGTTCAGGTTGAGTGCTCTATCCTAGCCTCTGTGGCTCTTTTAGACTATGTACCATCAGCCCATACTATGATCCAAGGTCCAGCTGACAGCCCTTTGTTCCCACAAAGTGTCTTCATCCATGGCAGGTCAGCTCTTCCCAGGCCTCAGTACAGAAGTGGGGAGCTGTCAGTCTCTCTGCTCACCCATTCTATTTCTTTCTGGAATTCAGTTCTCAGGGCTTCCTTCTGTCCCTTCCTTACTCTTATAGAAAAGTACAATTTTTATTTTGTCTTGGTTTTTCTCATCCTAATCTGAATCAGAAATATCCTGTAATTGGCATTTTGCTACAAGCTTGTTCCAGTCAACAATATGCCATGGATATCTTTCCTTGTGAACACAAAGAGGTTTACCTCATAATTTTAGAGCTTTAAACACTTTTGCTTTTTACCCTCCAAAAGTAATGCCTTCTCATTATACACAACTTGGTAAAGTATTAAAAGGATACACACACAAAATAAAAACATCTCTAAGTTAACCATTGTTAACTTCTCTTGCCTTCCTTTTTATCAAGGAATAATTTGCATACAGCTAACTGCTCAAATCCTAAGTGTACAACCCAATGAATTTTATGTGCATTTACACTTTGCGACCACCACTCAGATCAAGATATAGGACGTTTCCATTACGGCTCTTCCCAATCAATACTCTCTCCTAGAGATAACCATTATTTTGATTTCTAGACAATCGATTGGTTTTGCCTGATCTTGAGTTTAATGTAATTGGAAGCATATAGTGTGTACTGTACTGTGTCTGGACTCTTTTGTTCAAATGTCTGTGAGATTCATCCATATTGTCACGTGTCTCTTTTGTTTTTTATTGCTGTGTAATTTTACATTAATGAATTATACCACAACTTATTTATTCATTATCCTGCTGATGGACAATTGAGTTGCTTCCAGTTTTGAGACAACATGAATGTTCTTGTACGTGTTTTTTGGTAGGCATATACACTAATTTTTCTAATTCTACCTAGGTGGAATTGTTGTATCATAGGGAGACACATGCATAGGTTTAGCAGAAGCTGCCAGATTTCCCGAGTAATGGAACCATTTTACATTCCAGCAGTGTATGAGAGTTTCAGTTATTTTATATCCTCACCAACATTTGGTATTATCAGTCTTTAGATTTCTGCCGTTCTATTGGGTGTATAGTAGAGCCTCATTAAATTTTAACTTGCACTTTCCTGATGCTCTCCCCTTCTTTTTAATGGCTGCATGGTATTCTCCAGTATGAAAATTCTAGGACTTATTTAGCCATTTCCTTATTGATGGATATTATCTTTGTTTTCAGTTTTAATTCTTAAAAACCCTGTGGCATTTCACACCCTTGACCCACACCTTAGAGCCCACACTCAAGTATTTCTGGGGGCAGGTCTCTGGGCACTTGGCACTGCAGCATAAAGCTCAAGGGAGCAAGCCTGTCATGCAAAGCCCTTCCAGCCCAGCCACAAGCCACCAGTCCAACATTACGCTGCCTTGGCTCCCGGAACACAGCCACCCCGAACCAAAACCTCATGGAAACATGAGGCCTTTCTCATGCTGAGCCCAAAGTCACTTCTCAAGCTGTATTTTCATCTCCTGTTTCTTGAAACACTCTTTCCTGGAGTCCCTATTTCCTCTGACCTCATCATGAACGGGACATTTCCCTGGCTTTCTCTTCCTGGCTGCTCTTTCAAACAAGGCGTTTTTGAGAAAACTTTTTGTTGCCTGTCACTGCAGCAAAGCAGACCCGCAGCAAGAGGACAGAACAATCAGAGGAAGCTGCACAGGCAGAAGCCTCCTCTAGACCTCCTTCTTGCAGCCTGTCTTCCACCCACACTGCCTGTCACGGTCTAAGATGGAAATGAGAAGCCTCCTTCACCGACGGCTCCTTTTCTCTGCTCACCTCAGCAGTCTCCTACATTAGACTTGGAAGGAATCTTTTCAAGTTCCTGACATAAGGAGAGCTTTGAGTTCATCCAAACCCTGGGAGGGAGGAGACTTGAGAGCAGCATGAATGAATGACACACCTGGCCCAGAGACCGTGCTGAAACCCACCCTAGACCGTGGTGAAGTGCTCTGGGTTCAAAGCTTGGCTCCTCCACTCCTTAGCCATGTCAGTTTGGGTTGGTAACATTAACCTCCCGGTGCCTCACGTTCCTCATCCGCTAAATATGGAAAAGAATAGGAATCACTTCATACGACGGTTGTATCAGTGCACTTGGAACAGTGTCCAGCAATGGTCAGTCCACAATATTGTCGATACACTAGGATTGTGATCGTCATCCCTCACCGAGTCTCCAGCGAGGAGGAAGGTGCCGGACGTGTGAGAGCGCTAACCACAGGCCTGACCACAAGAAGGGACCTCTGAGTGCTCACGGCACAGTCAGAGGAGTCACCGACGGGATGCGGAGCTGGGCAGCCCTGAGTTCCGACCCGGGCTCTGCCCTCGGTTTTCTCCTCTGTCCGACGGGCTGTGGGGGTGACGCAGCCTAACGAGCGGAAGCGCTGTGAACGTGGCGAGGCCGCGAATACAGGCCATCACCGCTGTCGACCAGGAGGCGGAGAGCTTCAGCCCGCGAGCTCGGGACGGGAACGCCGGGGTCAGAGAGCGAAGGTCCCCACCCGGCTCACTCTTCCTCTGAGGTCCCGCTCGGCCCGGACGGCCACCCTTCCGCTGCCCGGGCCCAGGTTCAGCCCCGGCGCGACCGCAGAATCGCCTGCGGGACGCTAGACACGTCAGCGCGGGCGCCCCGAGACCCCGCGTTGACCAGCCGCCGGGGACGCCCCCGGAGGAGATGAGCTACCCGCTTGTGATTGGCTTAGAAATGCTCACGCGATGCCTCTCTGGCCAATGAGGGGTGAGGACGAGTCCCCAGGGGATTCTGGGAAGGGCTTTTCTCCTGACGCAGAGAAAGAGCGAGAGACCGAGAGAAACGGAGACAGAGGGAGACAAGGAGAAGGAGGAGCTCCAGGGCCGCTATGCCGGTGTGTGCTGGTGGCCTCTGAGGTGGTCCCGGGTGGTGGTCCCCGGATGGTGGTCCC